>NW_026897177.1:0-29685 GCF_033153095.1 Gastrolobium bilobum | reverse complement strand
CTAAGAATCCATTTTGAGCAGCATCCACACAAGTTTCATAGATTTGTGCAAAGTCTGGATCATGCTCATACAATGCCTTAATATGATCAAAACCAATAAACTTAGTTTCAAGAGTAGAGAACAAAGCATACCTTCTTGAAAGTGCATCTGCAACTACATTAGACTTACCTTTCTTGTGCTTGATCACATAGGGAAACTGCTCCAAGAACTCTACCCATTTGGCATGCCTTTTGTTAAGCTTGCCTTGTCCTCTTAAGTACTTTAAGGACTCATGGTCACTGTTGATGACAAACTCTTTGGGCAAGAGATAGTGTTGCCATGTTTGCAAAGCCCTTACCAATGCATACAATTCCTTATCATATGTGGAATAATTAAGAGCAGCCTCATTCAGTTTTTCACTAAAATAGGCAATGGGATGCCCCTCTTGCATCAAAACAGCCCATATCCCCACATTAGATGCATCACATTCAATCTCAAAAGATTTAGAAAAATTAGGCAATACAAGAATAGGTGCATGAGTTAATTTATCTTTGAGGGCAGCAAAGGCTTTCTCTTGTTTTTCACCCCATTTAAAACCAACATGCCTTTTAATCACTTCATTCAAGGGTGCAGCTATGGTACTGAAATCTTTAACAAATCTCCTATAGAAACTAGCTAAGCCATGAAAGCTTCTCACCTCACTTACATTCTTAGGAGTTGGCCACTCTTGAATAGATTTAACCTTCTCTTGATCAACTTGCACTCCTTGTGAGCTAACAATAAAACCAAGAAAAACAACATGGTCTATACAAAACACACATTTTTCCATGTTAGCATACAATTTCTCATGCCTTAGTGCTTCCACAACATACCTCAAGTGCACAAGATGATCATCATAGGATTTGCTATAAATCAGAATATCATCAAAATAAACCACAACAAACTTTCCTAGAAACTCCCTTAACACATGATTCATTAGTCTCATGAAGGTACTAGGAGCATTGGTTAAACCAAAGGGCATAACCAACCATTCATACAGCCCATATTTAGTTTTAAAAGTTGTTTTCCATTCATCCCCTTCTCTAATCCTAATTTGATGGTATCCACTTTTTAAATCAATTTTAGAGAAGAAACAAGCACCATGCAATTCATCCAATAAATCATCCAATCTAGGAATAGGATGTCTATACTTTACCGTGATGTTATTGATGGCTCTACAGTCAGTGCATATTCTCCAGGTTCCATCTTTCTTAGGCACTAAAAGGACTGGGACTGCACATGGACTTAAGCTTTCTTGCACCCATCCTCTTTTCATCAAGTCTTCAACTTGTCTCTGAATCTCCTTGGTCTCTTGGGGGTTACTCCTATAGGCTGGCCTATTAGGCAATGCAGCTCCCGGCACGAGATCAATTTGATGTTCAATGCCTCTTAGAGGAGGCAGTCCATGAGGCACCTCTTTGGGAAAGACATCTTCAAATTCCTGCAACAAAGAAGAAACCTCATTTGGAAGAGAGTTAGTAGGACTGGCATCTTTGATATTATTACACTCTTTACTCAAAAGTAAGAGCATTGGCTTTTTCAATTGTATAGCCTTTTTCACCTCTTTTTCTTTTATAAACAAATTTTGTGTTTTTCTCTCTTTTTTTCTCTCTTTTTTTCTCTCTTTTTCTTGCTCTCTTCCACTCTCTTTCCCCTTTTTCTCTCCACTTTCTTTTATCTCTCATTTTCAAATGATCCTCACTAACTTCTCTTGGAGTCAAAGGTGCAAGAATAGTCTTGCGTTCTTCATGCACAAAAGAGAATTTGTTGGTGTAACCATCATGCATAACTTTCTTATCATATTGCCAAGGTCTCCCAAGAAGCAAATGACAAGCCTCCATTGGTACCACATCACATAAAACTGTATCATCATACTTTCCTATGGAGAAGTTCACCTCCACTTGTTTGCTTACGGTCACTTCACCATCCTCACTAAGCCATTGAAGCTTATATGGCAGCGGGTGAGGTTTGGTTTCCATGCCCAATTTAGACACCATTCTAGCACTTGCAACATTGGTACAACTCCCTCCATCAATAATTAAAGAACATACCTTTCCTTGGATAAGGCATCTAGTATGAAAAATGTTCTCTCTTTGACTATCATCCATGTCTTTTACTTGGCTACCCAACATCCTTCTTACCATAAACAAATCTCCTTCCGGTAAAATTTCCTCGTCATACTCATCTTCATCATCATGTGAGGCAGAATCTGAAGAAGACTCACTAGTAATCTCTCCATCCTCTTTAAGTAACATAGTCTTCTTAGTTGGACATTCTGAAGCTATGTGACCTCTTCCCAAACACTTGAAACATTTTATTTCACTATTCCTTGTCTTCTTAGGGGTCTCATTGGACTTAATTTGAGTCCTTTGAGGTGCAGCAATGGGGTTGCTTGATGAAGTACCTCCCTCCTTCTTATTTTTGTCCTTCCAACTTGAAGAATTAAAATTAGAAGAGTTTTTCCTCATGACACCCTTTCTCTTGAGTTGTTGTTCTACCTTACTAGCTTGATGCACTAAATCCTCCAACTCCACATAATTTTGCAACTCCACAACATCCCTTATGTCACTATTCAGTCCATGCAAGAAACGTGCCATAGTAGCCTCCCGTTCTTCACTAACATTTGCTCTAATCAAGGAAACCTCCATCTCTTTATAATACTCATCTACACTCTTGTTACCTTGTGTAAGCCGTTGAAGTTTATTGTGAAGGTCTCTATGATAATGGGAAGGAACAAATCTTCTTCTCATTAGCCTTTTCATCTCCATCCAACTATCCATCAATGGTTCTTCATATCTTACCCTCTCCTTTTGCAATTGGTCCCACCAAATAAGAGCATAATCACTAAACTCCATGGCTGCCACCTTCATTTTCTTTTCTTCAGTATAGTTGTGACATGAAAATAAATGCTCAATCTTCATTTCCCACTCCAAATAGGCCTCCGGATCACTTTTTCCTTTAAAAGATGGTATATTAAGCTTCACCCCGTTAATTATATCCTCTCTAGCAACATCCTCATTATCTCTTCTCCTTCTATCAACCCTTCTTCTACCTCCATCATCATCATGAGTCCCTTGATTTTCTAAGTGCTCAATTCTCTCATATAAGTCCTATGTTTGCTCCCTCATCATCGTTTGCATTCGATCCATAATGGCATCGATTAGCAACCTGTTTTCTCTCTCACGAGGAGGGCTACCTTCACCACCTGCACCTGCCATAATTCAAGGAAAAGAACAAGAATAAAAGAAATTGGACCTCACCACTCGCTCACGTGTTTACACTCTTAAAATGTATCACTCGTGTTTGTTGCTCTCTATTAGGCTTTTGTGTAATGTGCTCTCTTGCCTTTTTCCTCTCAATAGCTCTCTTTAAGTTCTTAACAGAATCTCCAAGAACACTCAAGAGTACAATCCCAAACTCAAGAATTCGTAATGACAAATTGGAAATAGGTCAAAGAAGGCAAAACAAAGAAAACCAAAACAAATTGAAGGAATTATTCAAGGAAGACACTTTGGACTTGATTTGAGAGTAGTAGTGTGTAACAAGTAGCTGTATATATAGCATATATATTTTTTTTCAACCTTTTTTTTTTTTATAAAACCTGATGCTTCAATAAAATGGAATTTGTAATTTTGGAATGAAAAATTCAGATTGCAGTAATGCTAAACTGAATTTGATTGAATTCTCCACAAAACAAGCTATTATTTAACACACTAACAGCATACTACTCAAGGAACAAGGATTGAAAGGATTAAAAATCAAGAACAATGATGAACATAGGACGAACCTTAAGAACACAAGTGCAGAAATTATGAACACAACAAGAAATTGAAACAAACAGAATATCAAAGGAACAAATTAGGAACCAACAACAAAGGCTAAAACATAATTGCATAATTCAAAATTAAAAACACAAATACTAGGGATTAGGGTTACCAAATGTGTGATCAGAATTGATGGAAACAATGGAGAAAAATCAAACCCAATTCCAATCCTAGAACTGAGCTCTGATTACCACATGATATGATCCCCAATAGGAATGGAGGAATGGATCTACTAGGAATGGAAATTCTAACCCCAAATTCATCCACCAACACGACCTGTTAAGAACAGAGCGTATCTCACGCTACAGACCTCGGATTTGGGTGATTCCAAAACTAGGTGAAAGATGGCTTCCTGAATCACGATTTTGGCACAAGAATCACCGAAAAAGGATAAGGAATTCGAGAGATATGAATCCAAGATAATATAGAACGAAATTGGAGTTTAAGGATTATAGGTAGGCGCCACAATTCGAAAGAATTGATAAGCCCAAGAACGCCACAAGGATTGATGCCCTTGATAAGTTCAGAGACTCTCAAAAGAACCCAAGAGAACTAGTCTCACCAAAATAGGTTAACTTGATATTCCAAATCAGTCTTCAAAAGCCATGGTGTTCCCTTATATAGTGGGCAACAACCATATTGAGTTTAACCTAAAAGTACTTACACATAAAAGAAGATAGACAACCCAATAATCCAGCCCAATAAGCCTTATTACAAAAAGTTTAACTAAATATAAGAAAATAAAAAATTAAGTGCAGAATTTGGGCCAAGTAAAATAAAGCCTTCATGCATATCCATTGAGGCTTATTCTTCAAGGTCTTCAATTTTAATTAAGTGTATCATTTTGGGCTCTTCTTCCTTTAGACTTGGGCTTGTCTCAAGTAAAGTGGTCACCAAGAGATTTAGAGCCTCTTTAGCCTTTTTAGCTTTTGCTCTTGTCATTGGGCCTCCAAGACCTTGTATGTCCTCCAAGTTTGTTGTCTTGGTCATGCCACCTCCTATGTCCTCATCACTCTTGCGCACTGTTCACACCGCCTTTTTGATGCAGTCAAGAAAACAACTCAAGGGAAATTACCAGTGTTGTCATCACTCTTCTGGCCTATAAATAGGAAGTTCCAACAAGAAAAAACCATCGAATTCCTTAAGAAGATATCACTTAGTTTCAATTGTAGTTTTTACTTTTCATTTGTATAGTTTTAGTAGTAGTTAAGTGACAAAAACTTCTCCTCTATTCTGTATCACCCACTTGAGACTCCTCACGAGCAACAACCATACTTCTCCATTTTATTTTGTTGTAACCTAACTTGTTTCTTATTTATAAAAGTTGTTATTTCTCTTCTCTTCCATTCGTTATCTCTGAATTGAATCTCGGGTCTATGGGATTTCAATTTGAAATAATTATGTTTATTGTTATAGCCATGGGCTAAGTTATCTGTGGAACGGAAAAGCTGTGAAGTTCTTAAAGAACTATTTTCAAAACTTTTGCACTGAAACTTTTGTATTTCTGTGATTAAGTGTGCTATATTCATTGCGTATCAATGGAAATTGAACTCATACTGAGAAAAGAACTTCCATAAGAAAGGGATTTCAGACAACTTAATCAGAAGAGGAAGGTAGTGTTGTGAAAACAACACTATTCACAACACTACTAGTTGACTTAGGAATAAGGAACCACCTCGTTCACTGAAGGTTCTGAACTTAGTAACTGTTGGAGTCAAGGGAACCATAGGAATACGAAAACTTGTGAGCCATTAAAGTCCATGAGCTGAGGAATCAGAGTTGGCAGTGAAAAGACCCGGACAAATTCAGAAGGGTTAAGGCTTGAGTTGAGAATATAGTTATTTAAGAATGGAACATTTGATCTATTCCTTGTGTTAAAAACTGTTTTTATCCATCCATATTGTTGTCTCTTAAATATTGTTATGCTATTGTTATTTTCTTTATTAAATCTTGTGACAACAACATCAAATCTCCAATGAATATTGTCGTTCCTTCTCTCATCAAGAAGGATTTCATATATAACGACGCGAGGAGTTGTTTGAAGTCAGACTGAACCTACTATCCTTGAGGAACGTTGTCAAGATAGTAGGCAATGGACGACCAAACAATTCAAATACTATCTTTTCTTTCCATTTTTAATTCTTTATAAAATAGTTTAAGGTATAATTTAGAGTTCTATCCTCGTGAGAACGATAATCTGGGCATTAATAGTCTCATTTATTACTTGATGCATGCACTTGCGCACTTGGGTTGAAGTCAAGAGAACGAATGTGTTTTCTCTTGATGAACTGAATTAAGGGAACGTCCATTCAAAGAACATTTTAAGCAACCAACAAGTTCACACCCAATAATTGTTCATGATAAATTCCCAATTCCCACTATTGATGAACTAATGGACGAATTATATGGTGCCATTATGTTCTCCAAGCTGGACCTTTGATCTGGTTATCATCAGATCAAGATGCATCCCACAGATATACACAAAACAACATTCCGAACACACCAGGGCCACTATGAATTCCTGGTCATGCCATTCGGTCTATCGAATACACCATCCACATTCCAGGCCACCATGAATCAGGTTTTCTCTTAATTTTTGTGTCATTTTGTAGAGGTTTTTTATATGATATTTTGGTGTATAGCTCATGTATCCTGGAACATATTAGTCATTTACACCAGGTGCTCCATGTAAGAACCCGCACCATTAATTTAGGAATTTAATTAATTAATTATGAGATTAATGAAATAATTCTATAATTGACCCTAATAATTATGAGAAGGCTTAAATAGTTATTGTAAGTGATTAATTATGTTGAAAGTCGCTTTTCTGACGAAAAGTGCAGATATCGGTTCTGCCTCATGTATAAATGCATACCGATGAAGTATCTCGAAAAATTATGAAAAATGTGTATATATTACTAGAATAATATATAGGACCAGTATAACAAGTTTCAAGTCAAAATAATGAGAACTGGCGTCATAACTGATACCGGCTACGTAAAAGCGCGTACTGGCAAAGTGCTGCGAAAAATAAAATAAAAATATGAAAAATCCTTGAAAAATGGCTAGGTTCAGAATTCAAAGTTTGAGATTAAAATGATAAGCGTAGCTATTAGTGCAAATACAAAGTGTTTTAACTTAAATGGGCTATAAATACATAATTTGGCCCAAAACCCTAGTCCATATCAGTTGCTACGTGACTCATTTCTGAAGCACCTTGCTCTCCATCAGCCACCACCTTCCTCCCTTCACTAGTGAGCCAAGAGACCACTTTTCCTCTTAGTTCCTTCACCAAACCTCCTTGTGTGAGTGAGATAAAGCATTGGGGTGGGTAGGAGACCTTGTTTCTGAGCTTTGGGTCTCTGTTTTGAGGAGTTTAGGGGGCTGAGTTCTTGAACCTTATTGAGGGAGCCCTTGTCATGGCATTTTGAGCTTCAAGAAGCCATTTTTATTGAGAAAGAACCAAGCTTTGTTGGTCAATTCGTGAACCCTTTGAAGTCAGACTTTGGAGCTGCATTGTGAGCTCCAAGAGCATCTTTGTTTCTGTTCCAAGCCTTTGGGTAAGCTTCACCACCTTTGATCATGAGTTTTATTGGTTAAAAGTGGAGTCTTGGCATGTTTGATGAGTTGTTTAAGTAGCTAACATGATCACTGGTCTAAAGGGGCTTAAATATGCATGCTTTAACGTTAATATGTGTTAAAAATGATGTCTTGAATGGATATCTTCGCAAAAATGCAGAACTGCATTCTGTCGCGAAATATCCGGATATGATATCCGGATATGACATCCGGATATGGGGTTGGAGATATCCGGATATGGATATCCGGATATGGCCCCGACAAATATCCGGATATTTTGGGAATTTCGAGACAGTGATTGTTCTGTTCATACAGAACTGTATTTAGGGTTTGTGGACACTAGATTGGTTAAGTTGAACCTCTGTAATAATTAACTAAGTCAGAATCAATGGGATTAAGGGCTTATGGCTTTGTGAGTAGCCTAAAGACATTAAACGAAGAAGAAAGCGTTGTGGTTATGTCTTGAACTATTAGATGATGAATGTTGATATGATTACCGGTCTAAAACAGATTGTGACTATGCTGTTTGTGGACCTTGAGCTGGTGTGGGCTTTGGCTTGGATTGATTGCTTAAGAGGTAAGATTTCGTGTCCTTGGTTTAACCATTGTTGGTTCCACCATATCCCATGGGGGAATGGTTTCTATGCATGATGTGTTTTCATGTATTGATATTTGAAATGTTGTTGAGCTGTTATGTGCAAGTGCTTCATGATATGCATGTTTTGTGCCACCTAGACGGTAAGCCTGAGTATGTAGAGACATACAATAGGGTGATTCTGTGGGTGGGTGCAAGCGGTGTCTTGCACTAATTGTAGGTTATAGACATATGTAAATCCTGCATTTCTCTGGCAAATAGAATATTTTGACACACATGACATGATTATCTGCTGTGTTGCACTGATTTGGAACTTATACTGTTTTACTGTTTTAGAACTTATATTTCACATGTAAGTGAGCTTGGGGTGGAGAGATCCTTGAGGACCCCTTGTCTTACTGAGATTTCTGTTTAGAGATCTCACTCCACGTTTAGGGCACATTTTCAGGTTCAGGTAACTCGGGGGTTGATACCTCGGGCGGCAGGAGGCCGGAGCTGAGTTGAGATTTATGCTTTTATGATGATGTGCTGGATTCTGACCATCTTTATATTTATTAGGGAAAAGTTCACCAATGCTCATGTGGTTTGCTTCAGAATCACTTATGCCCCTGTGGTTTTTTTATCACATATGCCCCTGTGCTTTGTAAAATATAAAAAATCACAGGGGCATATGTGATAAAAAAACATACCCTTTTGCAAACCACAGGGGCATATGTGATAGAAAAAAACCACAGGGGCATAGATGATTCTGAAGCAAACCACAGGGGCATTGGTGAACTTTTCCCTATTTATTATTATGTTATTTGATGTGAGACTCTGTTGGGCTTTGTTGCCTTATTTGGTGAGCATGGAGGTTGTCCATGCCACATTGATTTGACTTTGTAGTGTTAGATTCGAGTTGTATAAAGTACCAGGATTATGGTCCGGACTACGTGTTGTAGTTCCGTGACTTAGATACTCTCTTATTATATTATGAAGTTATTCAGTGTAGATAGCTGTCTATTTGCAATCTACATACATGCAATGTTTTATGAAAAAAGATTAAGTAATCAACTTGGTTAATGATAATGACGTCATAATTGAAAAGAAAAAGTGAGTTCCGCATTTTAATTAAGCAACACTTAATACAGTGACATGATAACAAATCGGGTATACACGGGATGTTACACTCCACACATTAAGGACTCGTGCATTGTTTGCCAAGTTGTCCAAATGCCTTTTTACCTAACCTTCCATACAATTTCTAGGACATATTATTTTCAGCGACAGTGTGGCACCGGACCCAAGCAAGTCCAAAGCTATTCTGGAGTGGCCCATTCCTACTTCAGCCACTCAAGGCAGAGCCTTCCTAGGTCTCTCTGGCTACTATTGTCAGTTTATACGACATTATACATCTATTGCGGCCCCATTGAATGACCTCCTTACAAAGAAGGGTTTTATCTGGTCCTCAGCCGCAGAAGAGGCATTCTCCAAGCTAAAAAAAATCTTTGATAGAGGCACCAATTTTGGCTTTACCAAACTTTAAAGAACCTTTTGTCGTGGAAATTGATGCTTCAGGTATTGGAGTAGGCGCGGTTTTACTTCAAAATAATCATCTCATTGCTTTATATAACAGGAAGTTGGCTCCCACTACGCACACTAAATCTATATACATACGCGAAATGTTTGCTATTACTTCGGTAGTAGCCAAATTTAGGTAGTGCCTATTGGGGGTACCTTTTACCATTCGTGCAGATCACAAGAGCTTAAACAACCTCATGAATCAAGTTGTTCAAACTCCTGAGCAACAATCTTTCCTATCAAAGCTCTTGGGCTTTGATTATTCTATTACATACAAATCTGGTAAAGCCAATGTTGTGGCGAATGCCTTGTACATGCATCCAGAAGGGGCTCTCGACACTACAAAACCCCAATTTTCTGCACTGAGTGGTCCGATTAGTGATTACAAATCCTTATTGCTACAAGATTTACAACAAGATACCTATTGCAATAACATATTACAAGATCTAATGACGGAACCAGCCAAATGGCCTGAACAGAAAATCAAGGACGTGTTGTTGTTCTTTCGCAATCGCATCGTTCTTCCAGTCACTTCTTCCATCATTCCCCACTTATTACATGATCTGCACACATCTGTATAAGGGGTCACTCTGGCTTCACCGATACTCTGCAACATATTGCCAACAATTTTACCTGGAAAGGAATGAGGAAAACCATATGTGATTATGTTGCAAAATGTGAAATTTGTCAAAAAAATCAAACCCCCCAATCATTCTCCCTTCGGCTTGTTACAACCCATTCAACCACCAGAAGAGACATGGACAGATTTGAGTATGGATTTTATTACTCATCTGCCCCTTTCCTATGGCTCTACAGTAATCTTTGTCATTGTAGATAGATTTTATAAAGGCGCTCATTTTGTGGCCTTGCCCCCACGTTACACAGCAACCAAGATCGCGCAGGTGTTCTGGTATTCTGTTGGAAAACTCCATGGCCTTCCTTGCTCCATTATTTCTTATCTTGACCCATTGTTTTTAAGCAACTTTTGGACCATGCTCTTTCATCTGCAAGGAACTACATTACGTTTCAGTTCATCTTATCACCCCCAGTCTGATGGACAGACTGAATGTGTAAACATATGTGTGAACAGTTTTTATGAGCTTTTACCTTTAATAACCCCTCTTCTTGGTCTTGATATTTGGCTTGGGCAAAGTATCACCATAACACATCCTTTAACAGCTCAACAGGAATGACCCCATATCAGATCATGTTCGGCCGTCCACCTCCCAATCTATTGGTCTACACTCTCGGATCTTCGTCCAACGATGCCGTAGATGCCACTCTATCTTCTCGAGCCTCCATCCTCGCCATAGTAAAAGAAAACTTGCTGAGAGCTCAAACTCAAATGAAGAATCAAGCTGACAAAAAAGGCAAAGACAAGATTTTTACCATCGGTGAGCAAGTATTACTCTGTCTGCAACCTCATTGTCAACTTTTAGTACAACACAGATCCTCTCAGAAGCTCGCGTTGCGATTTTATGGTCCCGAAGTGGTTGAGCGTGTTGGTCCGGTGGCATATCACCTAAAGTTGCCACCTTTGGCTCATATTCGCCCAATTTTCCACGTATCCCTTTTGAGGCCTTTCAAATCTGATCGTAGTTACCAGATCCATGATCTACCCCAGGCTCCATGCGATAACCCGATGGCTTATACTCCCGCAACAATTGTAGAAAATCGCAAAAATCTGGCTCAAGGGAACTCGGATAGCACAAGTTCTTGTGCAGTGGAATGGCTTACCCCCTGAAGACAGCACATGGGAAGATGAAGACTTGATTTTCACGGAAGGACCGAATCCTAACATCAAAGCTGCAACAAGGCTTCATCATGAGGAACGGGACAGAGAAAATTTGGAACAAGAGGACTTACGAGTGAGGCTCAACAATACGAAGGGAAGCAAAGGCTTTTCTATGCCTAAGAGACCAAACCATTCTCTTACATACGAGGAGCATCAGAACAAGAAGCAAATGGAACTGGTTTGTCCAAATACTCTTCAGACTTCATTGGTTATCAAACCTCAAATGAATGTGCCACCTAGCCCTTCTAGAGACGCGCCTATCATTAATGCTTGTGAGCTACTCCCCAACCACTTGCCTACTGCAAACTTCGTGGATCCCGTCACCAGATGTCCTTCTACGATTGGACCACCACATCAGCCCTTATCTTCTAGTGGACAACACCAACATCTTATCCTTGAGGACAAAGATTTGCTTGAACTGAAGAGGGATGTACTGGACCCTTATAATGAGTTGGGCTTAGCTAAAAGGACCCGTAAGAAGCCCCAATATCTAAAGGATTACGAGACCAATTAATATAGTCTCTTTTAATTCTTATATTGTAATGGATCGGAGTGGTTTATAATTGTTTAAGGGGCCATTATGAATAGGGCAATATATGGTTAATAGGGAAAAGGAAGAAGTTATGCATACTTTGAATGAATTTTCTTTCTCCTGTCTTTTCTCTCTCTATTCTTATCATTCTTCTCTTCTAATTCTCTTCTATCTCTAAAAATTTCCAAATTCACTGCTACATTGTGTATTACTATTCTGCATGAGCCATTGCACAACTAATACACACTGGAAAAGCATTTCTTATCTTAATGGATACAATTTTAAATTATTTTAAATAAAATAATTGTATTTTGATATATACTTATTAATTTTTTATATTCTTTCTTTTTTTCTTCTTCATAATTTTGTATTTTATGAAAAAATATAAAAGACCAATAAATATACATTAAAATATAATCATATCAATTTTAAGTTTCCTCAAGGTATAAATTAATATACAATTATCTTTTAAAATAATAAATATTTTTTCCATACAATATAACAAAGAATAATAAATATAAACGGGGATAGATCCACTTACCACTAATTAAATTTATCACTTCTTACTAAATATTAATCGTTAATTTTTGCCACTAAATAAAATACACAAGTTTAAAACATTAGGGCCACTAAGAAAATACTTTTCTCGAATTTTTGACTAAGATGATGTAGTAAGTGTTCTTCCTAATTAAAATAGTTAATAGCTGGTTCCATTAAGCATGTTAATAGGGGTTCAATTTTTGGTTGTGTGTATAAAAAAGGCTTCGTTGGAAGAGGTTGCACCCATGATCATGTGATATTTCCGCCTTGATGGGATTAGTCCTTGACTTTCGGCTGGGGAATACTCTTGGTACAATTTAAAAAAAATATTTAATATTTCACGGTTGGCTATCGTGTTTTAAGAATTCCGATACAAATATAAAGTTAGTAAAACAAAAGGAAAAAACTACTCTTATGCTACATGTGATAACTTTCCTTCTTACACACTCTTCGATAACTACGCTACCTTTTTTTTTTTTTTCAGATGGTGGAGCCCACAAATTTATCTCTATGACATGAGATAACTTATCTCCTTTAACATGAGATTAATAAAACCAAAAAAAAAAAAGAGTTTGTTAGTAAGGAATTGTTTACCTCCCTTACAGTTAGGGGTGAAAGTGGGCTGGGCTGGGCCAAGCTTTGCCCCGAAAAGCCCAAGCCTACGCCAAAAAATTTCAATTTGGCCTGGCCCAAGCCTAGTATGATTCTAACTGTTAGCCTGACTTGGCCCGTTTATAAAAAAACAAATAGCCTGGCTTGACCCGTTAGCCTGTTAATTTTTAACTTTCAAGCATAACCATGAATCAACTTTACGAAGTACTCGAATTCTGTTGCTACACCAAAAATCATAATTTCAACGTCCAAACAGAATCATGAATCATAACAAAACTCATACAATATGCATTTAAGTCATTTTCAAAAGCAAAATGCTCAAACTAAATAACATATATTTCATCAGATCCAACAAATAAATCCATGCTATGTAAATTAAAATAACTACATGAATCCAACAAACACATCATGATGCTTGTAGTAAGTATAACCTTTCCCAAAAATCTTTTAATATATTCATATACACAATCTAACATGTTGAGATGTCAGTTCCTCCTATATAAGAAATAAAGTAAGATTTCTATTAAAATATAATCGAATATAATTAAGTTATAAATAATTGTAATTGATTAAATTTATATCTTTTGTTTTTCCTTCAAGGCATACTTACTTTATTTTATTTTAGAGTAAATACCTTTTTTGATCCCTAACAAAAAACACGGTCCCCACTTTAGTCCCTTACAAAAATAAATTAGTCAGTTAGTCCCTAACAAATTCAAAGTGAACCCATTTTAGTCCTTTTGAGGGACTAATATAGGTCTTTTTTGAATTTGTGAGGGACCACGATTTCAACTAAATGGGTCCACTTTGAATTTGTTAGGGATTGACTGACTAATTTATTTTTGTAAGGGACCAAAGTGGGGACCGTGTTTTTTGTTAGGGACAAAAAATGATATTTACTCTTTATTTTATTTAAAATAAATAGTATAATATAGGCCGGCCTGTAGGCTTATAAGCTCGGCCTTTTGAAAATGGGCCTACGGCCTTTTTATTAAACAGACTTTTTTAAGGCTCAAGCCCGACTTATTATACAAAATATACTAGGTCAGGTCTGGCCTGATGTAGACCGAGCCGTAGGCCCCTGTAGGCCAGCCCGACCCAGTTTCACCCCTACTTACCGTCAATGTCATGTATGCTTAACGAAATTAGTCGGATAATTTGAAATTAAGAAAAAATAATTTGGAACGAGAATGGTGTTTTATGCAAAATTATGTTATTTTAAGAAAAAAAAATAGATAAATTATAAATGAGAGAATGAATAAAAAAAAATATTAATTCCACCTATATATGTGTGAAAATTAAATGACACAAATAATATGATTTCAAAGGATAAACACTTATCACTGTACTAATAGAAAAACCGGCAGCCACATGTTAAGCCGCCACCTAATTGATTAATGATTAGGTGAATCACTCGCATTCTCTTCTTCATTCTCTATCAACACTACCCATGATTTCTTGATTCTCACCTCTTTCATACAAAGATCCCTCTCTCCCTCTCTCTCCCTCTCTCTCTCTCTCTGCTATCGTCAGTGGTCCATCTATAACTCCTTCCTGATATCATCAGACGCATCCCGAGGGAGAGAGAAAGAGAGTGAAAAAATCAAATCAACTAAAAAAAAAACATTTTCATTTTGTTTATTAAAAAGAGCAACCTTCTGTAGTTTTGGTGTTTCAGAGATCCCAAAAGGGTGAAAAAGGCAAAAGATGGTTAGTGCTATAAAGGCAGCAATTGGAGATGCAGTGTTGACTTTCATGTGGGTGTTCTCCGCCTCCATGCTTGGAATAGCTTCAACCTCCATAACCAGAGCCCTTGACCTTCAGCACCTCTCTTACAACGGTTTCCCTTATCCTTCTTTTCTCGTCACTACTTTCCTTGTCTTCGTGCTCGTCTTCATCTTCACCATCATTGGCAATGCTTTCGGTGGCGCCAGCTTCAACCCCACCGGCACCGCCGCCTTTTACGCCGTTGGTCTCGGTTCCGACACCCTCTTCTCAATGGCTCTCCGTTTCCCTGCCCAGGTTCGTTGTCCATTTCATTGTTCGCTTTTGTGTCCAAAAGGGTATTTTTTTTTCTTTTTGGGTGTTGCTTTCTCCTGATGTTAAATCAACTTTTTGGTTCGATATTCTCTTTCTTGCTTTTGGGGCTCTTTTTTTGTTTTTGTTTAAGTTAATTGTCTGATCCCTCAAGTTTGAATCTTTGGAGGAAATTTTTGAAGGGTCAATGTGAATTAATTAAGGAGTGTTTGATTTCTGAACTTAGAAGTTGTGTTCCTTGCATAGGCGCTTGGTGCTGCGGGTGGTGCTATGGCAATTATGGAGGTGATTCCTACGAAATACAAACACATGATTGGGGGACCTTCTTTGAAAGTGGACTTGCATACTGGGGCTGTTGCTGAAGGGGTGTTGACATTTTTGATTACTTTTGCTGTCCTTTTCATTATTCTGAAGGGCCCTCGTAGTGAGTTAGTGAAGACTTGGTTGGTGGCCATGTCAACCGTTACTTTGGTCATGGTTGGATCTGCTTACACCGGGCCATCCATGAATCCTGCCAATGTGAGTGATTACTTTTTTGCATTTATAAGTTTTTTTTTTTTTATTGCATGAGTTATATGTGTTTTTTGAATTTTGACACAACTAATTTGGGATAAAGGTGATATTGATGTTGATGATGGATGAATTTTATGTGTTACTTGTGTCAGTCTAGGTATACATTATATCACTTTATCATGAGGGTGATCTGAATTATTATCTTTTCTTGTCTTTCTTTTTCAGTAGTTTCTGGTATGCACCTCAATTTTGAAACTTTATAGTGTTAATTGTTTTGGTTTTTAATAACTTCTGCCTAGGATTTCTTGTTCTTCTAAGCATTCTGGAATTTAGATCTTACCACTTACCTTTGCATTTGAGAATATTATACTTTTCGATAATTCTGTTCAACTATTGAATATGTCTCTTTCATGTTTATGTCACATGTATCCTCTTCCTTCTCTGTCCCATCCTTATTGGTTACTTTTGTAACCTGTGTGCATAGTTGTTATGTGAATTTTTATTGAAGTCAGAGAGAAAGGGAGAGAGAGGCGAGAAATAGAGAATTATTGGAAGGAAGTAATTTTCTTTTTGTTTATTTCCTTCAGCCATCTGGCCTTCAATAACAAAGATTTGAAATGCTAGAACGGTAAAGACATTAAATGTTATCCATAATTGATACTCATGAGGATTAATTGATACCAATCTAATTTTTTTTATTGATGCACACTAATAAATGCCTAACATTCCTTCCCCGACTTGTCCTTAAGTCGAGACGTGGCGTATGTCGTGTGAATGTGTGGTGTGTGAATGGGTCAGGTGGATCCGGTTCGATTGGCTTAGGAGGTAGCGAGTTGTTCTCCATGGAGCAAAGACCCTCCAAATGTAAGCAAGCCGAGCTTTTGCATCGATGTTATCGGACAAACTTCTCGTCGTAGTAGAAGCAGAGTCCGTTGTCACGTCATTCCTGTATCCTTTCCTCTTTCAGGAGCTTGATAGGAAGCCATGTGCCAAGGGGGTTTGCGAGGCGACAAGGGTTGTTGGTTGTGGTGCTACCAAGGGTGGCGGTTGAAATGGCGGGCTACTGAGGTGCAAGTTGCTAAGTTGAGACTCATACATGCATGCTAATGTGAACACGTCATGTAAGTCAACCAATCGATGATTTAGTATAGCCATTCGAATTCTGAGCATCAATCCTGAAATAAATAAACTCCTCAAATTGTCAGGAGTAAAAACTTGCACTTGCCAAATTTGCATGATTATCTAGCACGAAACCCATTTGAGAAAGCTTGACGAGAAGGATTGTGGCATATTCATACTCTGACAGGCCAAATTGACGATGAATTGCGCATACAAATGTGTCCCAATCGGTTAGGAGACCGTCACCCACAAGGCCATGGTACCATGTTGTTGTCGACTCGTCGAGATGCATTGTAGTCAAAAGTAGTCAATCATCTGCGTATGTGTTTTAATATTGCAAATCGTGGCACACATTAAAATGGCTTACAGTTCGACCACCCGAAGAAAAGCACGGAAACATGAAGCACAGGCTATGGCCTTGTAATGGAGGTTCATTGGAAGGCGACAACCGCAGGTGACCATGGCCCAAAAGACCTAGTGCTAGGGTTGTGGGTTGGAGATCGACATTGAGATGCCCATCCCTTTTGTCAAATAAAGCAATGAGAGTTTCCACCATCAATTGTTTGTTTTTGAATGCAGTGAAAGAGGCTTGAAATCAGTGAAATTGTGGCGTAATTCTGCTATGGCCTCCTCATTCTCTTGAGATCGTGTCAATGGTATGATGGGAGTCACAACCGATGAAAGCACCAAAATGTTGAGTGACTTTTTATTGAAGTCAAAGAGGAAGGTAGAGAGAGGCAAGAATGATTGATTGGTTGAGAGAGACAAAGAGAAGAGAATTAGAGAATTATTGGAAGGGAGTAATTTTCTTGTTTATTCGCTTCGGCATTTGGCCTTCATAACAAGATCTAAAATGCTAAATCTGTCAAGTTTGATACTTCAAGTCTAAGACTTTTTCTTCTTCATTTTAATTGATCACAAAATACATACCATGGCAACCTGAGGTGTTGTCTCTTCTATTCCTCTGGTGGTCCTTTTTGTACTTTTGTTTTCTTCTATATGCCAAATGTATCAAATTCTGCATTAGATAGTGTATCAAGTTGTTTCGAATGCAAATTTGTAACATATGTCTGAATATTATGAGCCAAAGAACTGAAATAAAAGGGGAATATTAGTGGTCAGTTTTACTACATCATGTTATTTTGACAAATAAGAACTGTGGAATGGGTGTCATTGGGTATTCATGTTAAATAAGTGTGTGAAACCATCACGACCTCTCTGGAAAAGCTGCTTCAGAGCATTTTAACAGAAAGCTATCAAATTACAGCTGTGACTGTGTGGAATTCTTCTTTTGCCAGTTTCCCTCCACCATCCTTTGACTAAATAATCAAAATGATATTCCTTCTCATTTTAAAACTTGAGAATTTGGGACATAATTCAGACATTCAGTTAAGAGTAAAGTCGGCAGATGATTTGTAAGATTGAGGTATCCATGAGATCTTATTGGAGGGTAAAGTTAATCATCTGCTTTTTGTGGATACAAGGATTCTTCCTTCCTTCCTTTGAATTGCTGATAAGGATGACTGAATGTTCTTCTGTGTTTGTGGTGTGGGAGAGGGAGGGATATTTGTCTTAAATAAGAGATGGACAATCAATTTAAAAGTGGCTGAAAAGGAAAAACCTTTAAAAAGAGTTAATAGATCCTCTAGCAAACAAAAATAACTCATTCAGAATTAATCAAGAACTTCGTGTTACCTGTTTGTCATGTTAGAGTTTACCTTTCTTACATTTCTATTAGCTACGTATATGACAGAAGTTGGAGTTCAATACTTATATTATTTGAAATCATCCAATACTATCCTGACATTAGCATCTTTCCAAAGAGGTAGATAAAGTAGGATAGGTAATTACCCTTCCTTAAGGATATAATGCTATCTCTCACTCCATTAAACAGATCTTGTCACCAACTCCAATAAAAGAGACGAAAAGAACAGCTTTGAACTTTGTATTTCCGAACAACAACAACAACTAAAACCTTTTCCTACTAGGTATGGTTTGCTACATGAATTAACCGTCATTGAGTTTTGTCAAAAACTAATTCTTCAGATTGGTCATTTAGATCCAAATCATTTTTAATGATTTCACTTAGAGATTTTTTTGGTCTTTCTGTACCTCTAATTGCTGGGCTATGCTCTATTTGATCAACTCTTCTAATTCTTTTTCTCACATGTCCAAACCATCTTAGCCACGACTTTACCATCTTTCCGACTTTCTCTCAATAAGTGCTGAAATTCTATCATCTCTGCAACAGTTATCTTATGCTCTTATCTGTCCTTTATTGCCCGACATTCAATACCTTCAAGCATCACTGATGTTGTGGTTATGCTGTAATTTTTCCCGTAAGCTTAAGAGGCACCTTCCTATCACAAATAATGCCTAAAGTATTCCTCCATTTTATCCATCCAACTTGAATCCTATGATGTACATCTCCCTTATTTGTTCATCGCTTTATATGATAGATCTACCATACCTAGATTGTGTGTCATGTGGTATGGCATGATCACCAGTATTCACTTCAAAGCCACTGCTAGCACATGTCTTGTTGAACTTACATTCCATAAACTCTGTTTTACTTCTACTTAAATGGAAGCCATGGGATTCCAAAGCTTCTCTCCGTAACACTAGTGTACAATTTATTTTCTCTCTTGACTCTTCTACTAACTATATCATTTGTAAAAACCATGCAGAGGCACGGGCAATATGTTGACTAAGAACATCTAACCCCAAGAAAAGAAGATAATGGCTCAAGGTTGACCATTAGCGTGAAGTGTAAACTTATAGTTATAGGGAAATCCTGTGGCCCCACCATGTGCTTGCACACTGGTTTTCATCCTATTATACATATCCTCAATGGCCCAAAGATAAGCAACATGAACTCATTTCTTTTCTAGCATCTTCCACAAGACTTCTCTTTCATAGGCCTTGTCCAGGAGAGTGAAAACCATGTGTAGATCTTTTTGTTTCCTCCTATACCTCTGCATCAAACCTCGCAAAAGTTATATTAGTTGCATGTTTGACCTCCCAAACATAAAACCAAATTGGTTCTCTAAAATGTGAACCTCTTGTCTTAATCTCCAATTGAATACACTTCTTCATAGTTTCATAGTGTGGCTCATTAGCTTAATCTCTATGTAATTAGCACAATTTTATATATCTCCCATGTTCTTATAAATACAGATCAAAGTGCTTCTCCATTCATTTGATATTTTCTTTGACCCCATCATCTAGTTCAACTTTGTGAGCTAGGTTACACCTTTCTCCCCTAAGCACTTCCATACTTCAATAGATAATATTATCTGGTCCAACTGTTTTTCCATTGTCCATCCTCTTTTAGGGTGTGTTTAGGAGTTAGGAGGGAAAGGATAGGGAAGGGATCAAGGGGAAAGGAAGAATAAGGAAAGGAAGGAAAATGAAGGATAAACTTTTACCAGATGTTACAAATTCAAAAGGGGAAGGAAATGAGGGGTTATTTAAATCAAAATGATTAATTATAATACAAATACACAATTATACCTTTCATTTTTAAAAAATATTATAATGTATTTCTTTAATAAAATTTATTTAAAAAATTCAAAAAAAAATCTCTCTCAAAACTTTCTCTCTCTAATAAAAACTTTCTTTCTAATAAAACATGCAAATATGATTAAAATGTAATTTTGAAATTTCAATTGGGATAAATAAGCAAATTGAGTTTTATTCCTTCAAAAAACCCCAATTTGAGAGAACTGAGAAAAATGCTTAAGAAGAGAGGGTTTTGCAGGGTTTATGAAAAATCCCCAATTACCTTCCCCTCTTTTTTACAAGACTCCCAAACAAGGGAAAGGCTAAATTTCCCATCCCAACAAACAGTTAGTATTTCATTTACCTCTAATTCCTGAATTCTACAGTAGAAGGCATAATCTGCTCTTCTTTTTCGAGCACATTTGGCATGGTGCTAGAACCTTGTTCAGAGATGTTTTTGATAGTATCGACCCCAATTTGTTTCTTCTCTCTAATGATTAAAAGACCCAAGTCCATTAAAGTCGAATGTCCTTCATTAAATATCTTTTGAAAATAACCCTTCCATCGTTCGTTGATATTTTGTTCCATGACCAAGACTTTACCCTCTTTGTCCTTAATGTAAAAAAATTGGATCATTTCTCGGTTTGTGTGAGTCACCATTCCATATTTCATTTTATTTCTTACATGATTGCAATATTTGTCAGGGGATGATGTGCAAGTAACTTTCCTCCGGTGGCATTTCCACCTCCATTATAGTTTGGCTCTAATGTAGTTTGGTTGCTAATACCACTTCCTCCTCTTTTATGGTGAAAGATAGAGGATGAGACCATGGGTTGGTTATCTTTAATAGAAGCTCCTTGCTAACTTACTCCAACCTTTTTTGATTTGGTTATAATCGGTTGCTCAGCATCAACAGCTTGCTTACAACTTCATAAGTTAATATCATTTTGACTATGATCGTTATGGTTCATCTGTACCTAAAACTGGACTTCATGCCTCCTTTCCTCAACAATAGGATTAGATAAATAGAAGTAGAAAATTGGAATAGCTAAAGTTTACTAGAATGCCATTCTGTGATCGAAGTGGTCAATCCCCTTTTTGATTTTCTAAACTGTTTTATCAGTAACCAAGTAGGGGCTAGGAAGGCGGATTTCTTAACTTGGTCTCAATGTTGAGAAAAGCATTATTGTTTTTTCCTTTGTCCAGCCAAGGTGGTGTTGTTCATATGTTGACTGAATACTAGTCAGTAACTTAAGAGTAACTGCAATTGGTTGAGTCATTTTTTACACTTCACAATTTTGTAACAAAGAAAATTGCTAATATTCATATACTATTAACTCTTCTATCTTTGTTATGTGCATATTTCTGGATTCTTCTGATGTTAATTTCAGCTTGATCAAGGTCAGGCACATAGAAGCTAATGAATAATATGATCTGTTGTTGTCTATGCAGGCCTTTGGTTGGGCATACTTAAACAACTGGCACAACACATGGGACCAATTCTATGTATACTGGATTTGCCCCTTCACTGGAGCAATATTGGCTGCTTGGCTCTTCCGGGCTATCTTTCCCCCACCTGAACCAAAGCAGAAGAAAGCATGAAGAGGCATAATATATTTGGCTGCTTCATCTCTCAGCTTATAATAATAAAACGTGTTTTCTTAGGCACAATATCAGATGTTACAATGTTGCATAAATTCGGTATCCAATTAGAAAGATTCTATATAATTGAACTAGTATCTAGATTTGATACAGAAAACATGTAAGCGTTATTTTTGTTTTGTGTTTTGACTTTTGACTTATATATATATATATATATATATATATATATATATATATATAGGGGTAGTATCCTTTGACCCCGGTGTCAAATTTAAAATTTGACATCTCATCTGAGATTCGTTAGATCAAAATTTATCAACGACTCTAATTTGTAAGCATGTGACACTATTGATATTTTTTGATCTAACGGCTTTCAAATGAGGAGTCAAACTTTAAATTTGACACCGGTGTCAAATGATCTTACCCCATATATATATATATATATGTATATATATATATATATAAAATTATTTTACAAAACAGTTTTTTAAAAAAAAAAATAGAACACAATCAAATACACCTTTAGACCTCAAAGTAGCTAAACCTCTTTACAATAATAACAATGGGTTTTATTTTTCTTATGTTGCATGAGACAAGTTGTCTCATGCAACACACACAAAATGGGTGGGACCCACTAAAAAGGAAGAAAGAGAAAATAAAGAAGCGGGTCCCACTCATTTTTTGTGTGTTGCATGAGACAACTTGTCTCATGCAACATAAGAAAAATAAAACCCAATAACAATTGATTAAGATTTTTGTTTAAATATTATATTTAAAAAAATATTTTTACTCTTTTTATGAATTAGATTATGGCTTTAATATTTCTACAATAAATATAGATAAGTTATCTATATCCACTTTCAAAACGATATCGTTTTGTATTGAAAAATTAAAAAATTATAATTAGAAAGACTATTATAATTCTGAAATAAATTATAATTATAAAAATATTTTTATTTTATTTTCAAAATAATATTGCTTTGAGTTTAATGTAGATAATTTATCTACATTGAAGGCAGAAAAAATGAACTTTTACTAATTTTGAATGTGAAACTAATCTTATTCACAGTTAATTTATTTTGATAACGCGCGAGGTGCTTTATGTGATCTCATATTTACGATGACTAAGATATTATTTGATATGCCTTTAAAGATATCAACAAGAATTTGTAATAAATACAAGTACATTCAAAAAGTGATAAATTATTGCATTTTTTTAGGAAAAAATAAAAATAAAATTATAAACAATCGTAACAAACTTTCTGATAAAATTTATCATATCAAACTTCTCTTTCTAATTTCTTGGTAGCAATTAACGCAATCTTCAAAATACCTATTTAGTGGCGGGAACAAATAAGCATCCTCTGCAAACAATTCTCAAAGACTCTAATTTTTTTTTTTTTTTTTACTTATTATCTGGTTAATTCGATTCGAGTGACATTTTTTGAATTTTTTCGACTCCCAACTCAATCATAACTCTAAACAAACACTCCCAACTCAATCATAACTCTAAACAACAAATATGCTTCAGGGACGAGAGGCAATTTTGTTTGAGTCGAAATATTCACATCATCTTTTGTCTTTTTTATGCATAAACAATATGGACGGCTTCAACAACAATGATCAGATTTGTGCATTTGTGCTTAGAGATTATCGAGCTGCACAGCACGCTCTCAAATCCTCAGGTGAAGGGATACGTGTGCTCTACATCAATTCGTGGTCTGGCTTACAAGTGCTTCGCGAACCTAAATGTCCTAAGCAAGGAACGAGATCACCAATATCACCGAACTACACAAGTAACAACATGATACCTTTGAAAGTGGCGATGAAGAACTCTATGTTGAAGATGGGAGGGGAAGAGGCTAAATATGCAAAAGACAACTTCATTATATGTCGCAGACCCCGACAACAGCGTCGTCGCCCTCAAATCAAGCCCTCTCGGCTATCCATCATGTCTAATGCTGATCAAGACTTGTGAACATTGTTTTTTTTTTTTTTGTAGATTATTTTAGTCATCAGTCATCTTGCTTCCCAAGCTGGCCTAGTATATTAATTTTTATTTTTATTTTATATTTTTTATATTATTTTTAATAGCCATCTCTTTTCTCAATCCATTTCACATCATTTTATTGGTTAAATAGATTTTTTGAATGATTTTTTTTCTATACTATGTTGTTTAGATTTACATTGAATTTATGAATATTTATAGAATTATTAGTGCTGTTGATTGTATATTCTGTTTGGATAAATTTTTGTTGTCTTATTTTTTTTAAACAGGCCAACGTGCTAAACAAAACTTTTATTTTTTGTAAATAAGTCAAGTCACGGGCCAATAATTATATTCATAACAGGTAACAGGTTAATGACAAACTTAGTCTTTTAAGACCGAAACTCAGCTCGACTCGGCCCCGTTAACACCCCTACTCTCAAGAACATATATCGATTCGTTGTAATTTGTAAACCTTTAACTCAATCAGTTTATGATTTTATGTTACTTCAATGGCTAATTGTTAATAAAAGGAACACGGGTATAAAATAATTCTTCTATATTGTATTCCTCATCATTCAAGCCCTATATATACACAAGGGGATGATTCTAGATCCCATCATCAGTAACAACCTTCACAAACAAAGTAACAACCTGTTAATAAAACTAATCAACTTAATAGACTAATAGTAAATCTCCTAAGATCTTTGATATCAGTTGTAATAGATTTACAAACAACCAAATCAAATATAATATTCAACACTAATATTAGTAATTACGTGAGGTGTACTAATTTTCAGATTTTAGCATCTCGTTGCTTACGAAAAAAAAAACCAATATTTATTTTTTTTGGTAAACAAAATCAATATTTTTCTGTCAACGACTCCCACGCATGCGTGACAAGTGATGTCGGTGGATTGAGGGATTATGAGATGATAGGCTGCATTCAATTTTCAAAATAGGATTACCAGTGCTGCTGATATAATGATTGAACAGTTAATTCGACGCTACCTATCTTGTTACAAATCTTAATTGCTATTTTTTTTCTTTTTGGAAAAGATACTATCTTGTGTAATTTAATATGATTATATTATATGAGAATATTATAATTATATGAGAGTGCATCAATGATGGTGGATTTACATATTAATAATTAAGATATTCTCACATAACATGATTATATTATTTAATACATGAGAGAATCTATTTTTATATTTTTAAATTTTGTTAAAAGATAATATTTTTTGAAATTAATTTAAAAGATATAGATTTATAAAATATATTGGAAATATATAAAAACAGTAAACTTTTATAGAGAGAAAGTAGATTTAAACATAATAAAGTTGATTTTGTTTTCTAGTCAATCTCAAATATATTTGATATCTATGTAATTATTAATATACTATAAATAAAAATATAAATAAGTAAATATCAGATAAGAAGAATTGAATTAGTATATAAAAGTTGGATAAACAATAGATTCAAACATGATGAAATTTCGATTTGATGTCTATTTAAATATCAATATAAAATATACGAATAAGATAAGAAAAATGGAATTGGTCAATTAGGATTTAAAAATTGGATATAAAATAAATTTAAATAAGATAAAATTTATTTTATTTTCTAGTCAATTTGATATCTATCTAAATATCAATATATAACAAATAAATAAGAGCTTTCTCAGTCACGTTGGTAATCAAGAGTAAACTTCCAAAAATAATAGAAAATCAATTTCTTGAAGATTGTTTGATTCCTTATATTGAAAAGGACACATTGCTATAAAGATTAGCACAAATCCAACTATTGAAGAATTCAACACTACAAAACAACATAGAGCGAGACTTAAGTTAAATAACTATATTTTTGTAATAAAATTCTTTCAAACTTTTTATATTATATTATTTCATGTTGTGATTATTTTATATTATATTTATATTATATAATGTAATATTAAATTGACATTTATGTAATGTAATTTATTTATTGCGAGTATTTTTATTCCTTTATATATATTTTTAAGTTAATTATGAATTTAAAGGTATATATAATTAATTCGGCTTTTTGACCCTTTTGCCCCTCATTAAATAATTAATAACCAATTTGCCCCTCCTCTAGAACTATCCACCATCCTGCCCCCATTTAATCGATTAAGTTGCACTTTTAATCGACTAAATGGGCAAAACTCAGAAATCATGAAACGCGAATTTTAGTCGACTAAATACTTACCTTAATCGACTATGTTCGTTGCACTTTTAGTCGACTAAGCCCATTATTTAGTGGACTAAATGTCGCAAATCAGGTTTTTTAAAAATCCCCCCATTTCGCAAAGGGGGTTATTTTCAAACCCTAATCGACTAAATCACTCCATTCCGTCCCCTCTCTCCAACCAAGTCCGAATCTCAACCCTTGAAGGTGCGATTGAAGCATCCTTGGTTCACACTTGCGAAATCGACATTTAGGTAACGTTTTCTGACTTGCATTTGGTTTTAGGTTTAGGTTCTTTTTTTGTTTTCTCCATGCATTTGATTTCTGTTTGCGGTTTTGTGGATTTAGGTTAGGGGTAGGGTGTTAAGTTTGTTGTGAGGGTGAGGGTTAGGGTTGATGTGGTACCTTAGGGTTAGGGTTAGGGTTTATGTTGCTGTTTTGTTTGGGTTGTAGTGTTAGGGTTGATGTTTTTATGTTAGGGGCTAGGAATGGTTTTTTGTGATGTGCTAGGGTTAGGGTTAGGGTTAGGGTTTCTATTTTAGGGTTAGGGTTAGGGTTTGGGGTGCTGTTTTTGATTGGGTTTGGGGTTTACGTTTGCTGTTTTTATGGCATGGTATAGGTATAGGGTTTGTTTTCTGTTTTATTTTAGGATTAGGTTTTGTTTTTTATATTGAATTTTAAATTTTTTGATATTGTTATTGTTCATTGATATTGTTTCCACTTGCATTGTAGGTACAGTTGTTCCCATGGCTGGCCGTAGAAGATCGTCTAGCACTGGAAATGAGAGACGACAGAAGCTACGACAAGACCGTCCGTCTTCGTCAAGGCCACAGGAGGAAGAGCCCGCTCCTGTCGACCTCCCATTCGGATACTTGTTCGAGAATGACCCCGTGGTTCATGAATCATTTGTCCGTGACTTTGTTAACCGACCCATATGTGGGGCCAAATCACTTGATACAGCCTTTTTTGAACAAGAAGGTTTTAACATTATGAGGTGGTTGGAGGAATCACATCTTAGGACCTTGGCTGAACTGTCGTGTTCATATTCTGAGCTGCATGTACGGGCCTTCTACCATAACCTCAGCTACGTACAGGGTGAGCTGAGGTCTAGGGTCTGCGGGGTGGAGATCATCATAACGGCTCCGGTATGGTTGGAGTTACTGGGGTATGACTTTGATTCTGCGCAGACTGTGGAATATGACGCAGACAGCGGGACCATACTTCCAGGATATACACGAGGTGATGCCGTGCAGGAGCAGAGAAGAGTCTGTGGGCAACACATTGCCTATACAGTGGGGTTGCTTACTGTGGAGTCTCGTATACTACACTATGTCATCACCCACATTCTGTTTCCGCGAGCGTTCAATCATTCCAGGGTGTTGGAGCATGACATTCCCATCATGTGGGCTATCCGACATGGTACTTCGGTGAACTGGAGGCACTACATCTGTTGGATGATGTATAAGGCCAAACACAAGGGTGCACTTCCATTTGCTTGTCTTGTTCAGAGGATATTGGAGCATTTTGATGTTCCCATGGGTAATGTGACCTTGAAGAAGACCACATGGTATAATCATAAGTTTGGAAAACGTCTACTGGAGCAGTGAAAGATGACAAAGAACCCCCAAACAAGAGTGTGGCAGTTCACAGGTGCGGCTGATGTTGAGGTTCCTGATGTTGCTCCACTTGTACACATGGTTGAGCCCGAGGTAGAGGATGATGATGACAATGATGATGAGGGTGACCAGCAGGAGATAGCTGAGCCTGAGGGTGGGTTTTCATTGCATGATGTCATGAAGGGCATAAACGCCACGCTGAAGAAAATAGGAAAAATGGCGCTGAAACACAAAAAATGGAGGAAGAGTCACGTGCAGAAAGGGAATGAAAGATTTAGACATATACAGGGACGGTTCAAGGGTGTTGAAGATAGGCTTGCTCGTCTAGAGCTTGGACGAGGAAAACAGCAGGTTGAGGATGTTGCAGGACAGGGGACTGCTGTGTCAGACGAGGATGAGGAGGAGACGGCGTCCGAGGAAGAGGAGGATTAGATTTAGGGTTTATTTTTTTTACTTTACGTTTGTAGTGTGTGTTGTTATGTAATTGACTTCGGTCTTCATATTTGACATTTGTAGTTTATGTGATATTATGTTTATGAGCTGAACTATTTAATGTTCCCATCATGTTGTGAACCGTTTACGTAATTATGTCATTTTTCTTGTTTACCAAATGAAGGAACATGGTAATTTTACATTCTTGTTTTCAATTTGTGTCTAATCACAGTCCAACGGGTCTAAAATGTCCAATGAAATTCAGAACAGGTGCTCATAAGAGAGTTAAATGAAGAACACAAGTTTCGGGTACCCTAAACCAAGATTTATGCAATACATGTACATTCATGGTTTATAACCGCCACAATACAATTTTGTACCTGAAAGTGTGTTCCCCAAGTCATTATATGCGTGTACATTAGTATTCGATCGGTTCCGTGCCAAAAAAATGCGTGCAAAACAGAATGGGGTGTCAAAACCACTTATTTAGTCGAGCAACCTGTGCTGGTTTAGTCGACTACACAGTTTATTCGACTAAACCAGTACAGGTTGCTCGACTAAATAAGTTGTTTTGACACCCCATTCTGTTTTGCACGCATTTTTTTGGCACGGAACCGATCGAATATCAATGTACACGCATATAATGACTTGGGGAACACACTTTCAGGTACAAAATTGTATTGTACAAGATTCGTATGCAATTGGGTACGTATTGCTAGAAACCGTTTGTTAACGCTCCCCGAAACTTGGTGAATTCATTTAGGGGTAATATTAGTATTAGTTATGAGTTTCAATCTATCAATATGGACCAATGTTAGATAATGAACTTAGAAATGAAAAGTCAAATAACATAATGAGTTATACAGTAACACAAAGTAACATAAAAATTCATAACAGAATTACATGAACTCTTACAAAAGACCTTAAATACATGCACAACATTGGTTTAGGTTTGTCTAGTGCTCATAGGACATGTACGTTTATTGTGACCAATTTGCTTGCAGGTGCTACATCTAGTTTTACTGCTTGTGAGCTGGGACTCAACCCAATCCATTTCATTCTGTATCCTTGAAGACTTGGGTCTCCTTGCACGAACCAAAGATGCATTTGGGATAATAGTTGGACCATCTATTTCTGGGATCAACAACTCATTACTCATTGGAAACCAATGTGCAGCATAGACCTTCTCAATTTGTGTAATTGAGAACACAGGATCGACATAGTCATAGTAGTTCAATTTTTCAACCTTGCACACCGCTAGCACATGACTGCAAGGAAATCGTCTAGCTATGAACCGTCCACATTGACATTTACGATTTAGCAAGTCAACCCTCATAATTTCGCCGGCATCATGCGTAGATTGATTGTAGGCATCCTCAACTTCAAACAACTGCAAGTCTCTATAAAAAACACGAACACGGAAACTGACAGTTAACTGATCATTCTTTTGTAAGAAGGCCTCAACCTTTTTTGCAATTCTCCATCCTTTTTCCTTTGCTTTTTGGATCTTTTCACGTCTCTTGACAAAATACTCAACAAGTCTACTTTGCGTCATCTTGACCAATGCAGTTACTGGCAAATTACGTGCACCCCGTAGGACCTTATTGATACACTC
>NW_026897176.1:0-29855 GCF_033153095.1 Gastrolobium bilobum | reverse complement strand
TTGTCTGTGACTACTGTAAATCAGAATTTTTCTGGTGGTGGTAACAATTTTAGCGGAGAGCTCAGGGAGTTGGCATGGATTTCAATTCTAATAATTATACTCAGCCTTCACAGAATCAACAACGAGAGCCTGCTGAGTGGGAAAAAGCCTTTGCACAAATGGCCAAGACTTCTAATGAGATGGCTCAGACCACTAATACCTTTATGGAGGAGACTAGAGCCAACTACAAAAATACAAATGCTTCCATAAAGAACCTGGAGAATCAGATAGGCCAATTGGCGAAACAAGTTTCAGAAAGAGTTCCAGGTACTTTTCCTAGTAACACAGTTACAAATCCCAAGGAGGATTGTATGTTTATCACAACTAGAAGTAGAAAAGTGGTAGCAGCTCCAGAAAAGCCGAGAATAAATATGGAAGCTGAAAAGAAGCTAAAGGAGGTTAAGGAGCCAAAAAAAGAAATTAAAAACCCTGCTGAAGTGGAGAAGCCAGTTGAAAAGAAGAAGTTTGAGTTGAGTCCTGAATATGTGAGAGCCATGGCACCTTATCCTGACAGATTCAAGAAGGAGGATCAGAAGCAACAATATGGAAGGTTTCTTGATATATTCAAGAAATTGCATATCAATATCCCTTTTGCCGAAGCCTTGGCTAGCATGTCAAATTATGCCAAGTTCATGAAGGATTTGTTGTCAAGAAAGCACAAGTTGCAAGAATGCCAAACGGTGACACTCACTGAGGAGTGTAGTGCTATTATTACAAAGAAGTTCCCGCCTAAGCGTCATGATCCAGGGAGCTTCAATATTTCTGTTGAAATTGGTAACAAAAAAATTGGCAGAGCATTATGTGATCTAGGGGCTAGCATTAATTTGATGCCCCTTTCTATTTGTAATTCCTTGGGGATCACCGAGTTGAAGCCTACTTTAGCATCTCTTCAACTTGCTGATAAGTCTTTGAGGAAGCCTAGTGGTATTATTGAAGATGTTCTTGTGAAGGTGGACAAGTTCATCTTTCCTGCTGATTTTGTAGTGTTGGATATGGAAGGGGGAGCTGAAATGCCTCTTTTGTTGGGTAGACCTTTCTTGGCCACTGCTCGGGCACTAATTGATGTTGAAAAGGGGAAGCTTGAGCTAAGAATGAATGATGAGACCGTTACCATCAATGTCTTTGATTCTCTAAAACAGTCTTCTCACAGAGATGATTGTTTTAGCCTTGAAGTAAAAGAAAAATAAAGTGCAGCGGATGATGCCAAGGAAGATGGTGCCATAAAGGTGGAATTGGAGGAGCTTCCTCAACCTCAGAAAAATGTCTTCTTGACTAATAAGGAGGCGGTGATTGAAGCATTGAAGGAAGAGGAAACTGAATTGAAAAATAAAGATCCCTCTTCCCATACCAACAAAATCCCCAATGAGGATGATGACAAACATGGGAGGAAATCCAAAAGGAGGCGTCATCCTATAATGAAGAAGGTATTAAGAAAGGAGGTAGTGAAACTCTTTGATACAAGTTGGAAGAGACATCAAGAGCTGAAGTTTGACAAGAGACACCGAGACTCTATCTCTCGGAAAAATCAAAATTTCAAAGAGTTCTTAACATGGCTCCATGGTTTGGAGCAAATCTGGGAATGGTGGTCTCATACACCAAGGCAACCAGTACCACCGGACCTTCCATTTGCTGAGTCATCCCACACTGCTGAGGGGGATGACATGGAGGGTTGAGTTTATCTCCTTGCTGATGGAGATCTTGTATATTAGTTTATTTTTTTGTTTATCATTTTTCTTTTTAGTTACTTTGTGTTAGTATATCTTTCTTTGAAGTTTTAATGTGCGCATTATAGTTTCTTCTATATGTCACTGTTTGTTCTATTGTGCAGGTTTTTCTTCTTTCTTGTGGTTTAATTATTGCTGAGGACAGCAATTCTCTAAATCTGGGAATGGTAGGCTTGCACCTTAGAACTGCTGCAATGCTTCTATCAGGGGAGATATTCTAACTCTTTTAATTTTCTTAGTTACTTTTATAGTATTTTGTGTGCTATATTTAGAAGAAAAAAAAATTTGAACATATTTTCTGAGCAAGTCCCAGGTTTAGATATGCTTTCCCTAGTTAATTTGCCTGATTCATCCTAGGAACCATGTTTTGTATGAATTTCTGGCATAATATTGTATTGGCATGAGTAGATTTCATGATTGCTCGTTTGTCTGAATTTTGTGCTTGAATGATTAATGATGCCTGATGTTCTTTTAGAAGTCTAGCTTAACATCATAGCTGGTGAGGTTTTGTGCTTAAACACTTATTTTATTCTGAGAGACCTCACTGTGATAGCATTCTAGAACTTGCTCTGTTTCTCTATTATGCATGTATTGATTGATATGATAAAGGCATTTTGTTCTTGTTAGCTACTGGCCAAAAATAACCCACCTGTATGAATTTTTCCATTGTTAGCCTCTTGAGCCTGAACTTATTTGTTGTTAAATGACCTGTGGCCTTATTGATGGCTTAGCCTACATCCATTGTAACTTACCTTGATTAAGATTGAATTACTGATGTGTTGAAAAATTAAACAAAGAAATTGAGGTAAGCTCCACAGAGGTCAAATAATTAGGGAGGTAAAAGTTCATCTGTGCCTTAAAACAAAAAGTTTTGAAAAAGAAAAAGAAAAAAAGGTGAATGTAAAGAAAAGGTGGTTGAAAGGAATTAATTCCCGAAATTCTGTGGGAATGTTGGTGGAGCAAAATCATTGAGTTGAAGGTGTTAAAAATGAAATAATATCAGTTTTCAATCTCAGTGTTGTTTGAGCTACTTTCTATATATTCCTACCCATTAAACCCGGCCAAGTTACAACCTGTGAAGTCCTTTTGATCAATTATGCATGTGTTAATGATCCTCATCTTTAGGAACTTGAGAATATGATCAAGCTTATGGTAAAGTTATTGCTGTGATGGATTGAGTGATTGTTACTCCCTTAAACACTTGAGTGCTGAGCGTTGTATGATTATCTTGGTGAGGGGTGTTCAAGTTAGACTCTGACATTTTCATGAGAATATAAGGCATTGTTAGGAGTTCTTTGCATTGATTCAGTCATGCTTAGCATAGTGATCTCTTGATTGTCTGTGTGATATTGTGTTGGAATAATTGATTGTTTTCTGGATTGAGTCTTGTACATTGCTGGGGACAGCAACGTTTAAATCTGGGAATGATTTGATGTGCCTCTGACAAGTGTGGTTTTTCCATGTTAAAATTGATAAGAATTGAGTCATAAGAGAGCAATTTAAATGCATATTTGCTATTTATATTGATTCTTTCTATATCAATAATATTTACCTTTTGGTTGAGTTTTTACAGGAAAAAGAGGAGTGAGAATTACAAATTACAGAAAGCCTGTTGACGCGACTCCACACATAGGAAATTTCACCGGGTGCAGCGCAGGCCAAATACCAGAGAATTGGCGCTAGTTGGCGCCAGATTGGCGCAAACTAGCGCCACACATATTAAGCACCTACATTATGGCGCCACTAGGCGCCCAAAGAAAGTAAATGGCGCCAAGTGGCGCCCAAAGACAAGTAAATGGCGCCAATTGGCGCCCAGCAATACAAAGGGTGACTTTTGGTATTCGAGGAAGCAACTCCGCGCGAAGTAGCGCCACACAGGCGCCAACTGGCGCCGGCTTGCGGGAAATTGTACCATGATGCTATGAGGGTATTTTTGGAAGAAGGAAAAGAGTCCTATAAATAGGATCCTTTTGACAGAATTGGGGGATTCCGACCTATTTCTTCAGAAGTAGACCGACGGCAGAGCTCAAGAGGATTCTTCTACAGTTCTTCTTCTTCTCTTTTCTCTGTAATTTTATGCTTTTGAATATTGGATTAGTTTTAGCCATGATTATGCTTGGCTAGTTCTCTTTTATTGTAGTTAGGGTCACGAGCCCTATGTGAACCCTTGTTACGATGGATTGATTTAGTTTTATTCATTTGTATAATTATCTTTGTCTCTACCTTGTGCGCATTTCCTATTCTCTTTATTAGAACTGATCAATCTGATAGTTGGGAATTGTTTGAGGGTTAGAACCCTAGATAGGAATATTGGGGTTTTCATCTTGAAAGGGGGTAGGACAACAATTGGTATGCATGCTAGTAATAGATGTGTATTTAATTGCGGATGCTTAAATTATTGCGTTCATTGCTTAATACCATGAGGAACATTGCAAGGAATTGGGGTTCCAATTGGGGATTAAAGGGTTAACCTTGCAAGGAATTGAGGATTAACTAATAAATATTGTGAATCAATCCAAAGTAAGAAGTGGGGATCATAAGGTGAGTGCGCTCTAGCTACAATATTTCTCATATTTTTATCCAAATCATTTGGCATCATTCTCTTATTTTTAAAATTCAAAAATACGTCTTTGTCATTAATTTCTATTGTTCTTCAAATCACTTGGGTTTTATATCTTGAAAGGACGTTTATAAGATATTCGCTCACAATCCCTGTGGAGACGATAACTTACTTATCACTTTATTACTTGAACGATCGGTACACTTGCCGGACTGTATCAATTACATCCTCCCCCACTGGGAATACAGCGTACCCGCTATACACACCGGTCCAGGGCCAGGCTCTGATACCATAAAATGTAACACCCCGTGTATACTCGGAATATTAACATTACATCGTATTAAGCGGTGCTTAATTAAAAATTGTGGAATATTCTTTTTCTTTTCAATTATGACGTTATTATCAATTACCAACTTGATTACTTAATCAATTTCATAAAATATCGCCTGTATGTAAATTGCAACAAGACATCTACTGAAATACCTCAATATATAAATAAAGTGTGTATCTAAATCACGGTATTACATCTCGTAATTCGGACAATATCCTGATACATTATTACAACTCCAAAAGACTCAAGACATAAACAAGACATAACAATACTATGTGTCATGGACAATCCCCATGCTCACCAAATAAACATAGTAAACAACAAGTCTCAAAATAAAACTCGAAAACATAAGCTGAAGCTATAAGCATAAAAGCAGCATACAAATCCAGCATCCAATCATGGCAGCATAATATAACAGCAATCTAACTCAGCTCCGGCCTTCTGCCGCCTGAGGTCTCAACATTACCTGACCCTGAAATAAGCATTCCCCAAACGTGGGGTGAGATCTCTAAACTAGAAATCTCAGTAAGACAAGGGGTCCTCAAGGATCTTCCATCCCAAGCTCACTTACATGTGCAATATAAGTTCAAAAAGCATTTATATCATTATTAGTTCCAAAACTATGTAGTGCAACAGATATCTATGGCATGTGTGTAATCACTATCTACTAGCCAGAGAAATGTAGGAATACGTCTATTCCCTACATGTAGTACAAGAAATACCGCTTGCACCTCACCCACAGCCTCACCCTCTTGTATGTTCTACATACTCAGGCTTACCGTATAGGTGGAACACCTCCATGCATATCAACAAGGCACTAACTTATAATAGCTCAACAGCATTTCCAAAACATCAAAAGCATGTAACACAGCATGCATATACCATATCCCCAAGGGACATGGTGGAACCACAACATGGCTAAATCGAGGACACGAAAGCTTACCTGTACCTGTATGCCCCTCCGACTCGAACTCGGTATCACAAGGGTCCACACCACAAATAGAATCCAATGCACTCACATATCTGGTTCAATGACCATCATAGTATCAATATACATATTCTAAAATTCCAAGGTATTCGGATATTATTTTCTTTTTCATTTCGAACCAGAGATCCTTTTTAAAACATACCATTTAACTTATTTAATTTTAGATCATTATTATTTTATAAATATATATATATATATATATATATATATATACATAACCACAAAATATATTTATTTAATATATATATATATATATATAACGTCCCCTGTAACAATCATATAAGCATAAGCATAAGCATGCCTTTTCTTTATTAGCTTTCATTGCCTTTTCTTTATTAGCTTTCGTACTTCCGTTTCATTCACAGCTTTCGTTGTAACAATATATAAGCATAAGCATGCCTTTTCTTTATTAGCTTTTGACTAATATATATATATTAAACTAATGCTTTCAAAGACCGATTTCTAAAATATGCTTTCTTTCAAGTTGGACCAAAGCCTGACCGATTGCTACAAAAGATTCAGACTTTCAATTTAAAAACTCACGTAACAGTAACATATAACAAATATTATACTCAAAATTAAGGATTCATAAAGGGATAATTAAGTTTACCTTGGTTCTTTTTAGAACAGAAAAATGAAAACTTGAGAGGTTTAGAAAGCACCCAAATCTTCAACAAAGGGTTCTCCTTCAACACAACTAAAGCTTTAATGGATGGGTGGTGTTTCAATAGAAGAGAGGAAGAAAAAAATGGAAACTTTAGAGAAGAAGTCTAGGACTCCAAGAAACTCTAAATAGAAGCCACACTCAGCCGCTGAGTTTCTTTCAAAAAACACACCTAGGGTTTTGTGCCCAACTATTGTATTTATAGGCCACTTAAGGGTTAAAACACACAGTATTAGCTTTAATTGCAAAGCTTAGCATTTTAATCCCAAACTCTGGATTCATAACCTACTCAATTTTACAAGAATTGTCATATTTTTATTATATTTTTCTGAGCACCTTTCCGGTACGCATTTTTCATAGCCAGTATCAGTTTCTGGCATCAGTTCTCATTATTTTGACTTGAAACTCGTTTTACAAGTCCTATATATTATTCTAGTAATTATCATGCACTTACATTAATTTTCTGGGATACTTTTTCGGTACGCATTTATACCAACTAGCAGAACCAGTATCTGCAATTTTCTTCCGAAAAGCGACTTTCAGCATTCTTAATCACTTACCATAATTATTAAATCCTTTTAACAATTATTAGGGTCAATTATGGAATCATTTCCTATTTTCACATAATTAATTAATTAAATACCTTAATTAACGGTGCAGGTTCTTACATTCACCCCACCTTTTTAGGATTTTGACCTCAAAATCAGAAACATACTTGGTCGAAACTCGGGGTACTGCCGGAGAAGCTCGTCCTCACGCTCCCAAGTACACTCCTCAGGAGTTCTTCCGGTCCATTGCACCTTGACCATTGGAATGATCTTGCTCCTCAGCTGCTTCTCGCCACGATCGAGAATTCTGAGTGGTCCGACGGGAGTTTTCAGGTTCTCCCGAACCTCCACATCATCCGGTTGCACCACGTGCGAAGGATCTGCTATGTACTTCCGAAGCTGAGACACGTGAAACACGTCATGGATGTTAGCCAGGTTCGGAGGCAAGGCAAGACGGTAGGCAACAGGTCCTCCTCTACCAAGGATCTGGTATGGCCCAATATATCGCGGGCTCAGCTTCCTCACTCCGAGTGCCCGACCAACACCGGTGACAGGTGAAAGTCTCACAAACACGTGCTCACCCTCACTGAACTCCAGTGGACGATGCTTGACATCATAGTAGCTCTTCTGGCGATTCTGCGCTTGCTTCAACTTTTCACGGATCATCTGGATCTGCAAGGTGGTATCGTGGACGAAGTCCAAGCCAAAAAGCTCCTTGTCCCCAACCTCAGACCAACAAGTAGGATTCCGACACCTCCTACCATACAGTGCTTCGTAGGGCGCCATACCCAGGCTAGCATGAAAGCTGTTGTTGTAAGAAAACTCAACCAACGGAAGGTACCTATCCCATGCCGAGCCCTTCTCCAACGTGCAACAGCCCCAAACCCTGTAGCATGATATTGTCCACTTTTCCCTCGGGCTCACGATTTTGTTTCTTGGGACACCCCACAAAAGGCCTCACACTAGAAGAGGTATCCACACCCTTATAAGGCATGCTTCGTTCCCCTCTCCAACCGATGTGGGACATTACATCCTCCCCCACTGGGAATACAGCATCCCCGCTGTACACACCGGTCCAGGGCCAAGCTCTGATACCAAATGTAACAGCCTCAAACCCTGTAGCATGATATTGTCCGCTTTGCCCTCGGGCTCACGGTTTTGTTTCTTGGGACACCCCACAAAAGGCCTCACACTAGAATCCACACCCTTATAAGGCATGCTTCGTTCCCCTCTCTAACCGATGTGGGACATTACATCCTCCCCCACTGGGAATACAGCGTCCCCGCTGTGCACACCGGTCCAGGGCCAAGCTCTGATACCAAATGTAACAGCCCCAAACCCTGTAGCAGGATATTGTCCGCTTTGCCCCGCGCACAAGCACAGTCGAGCTCACGGTTTTACGTTTTGGGTTACCCCCAAAAGGCCTCCTGCAAGGAAAGGTATCCACACCCTTATTTAAGGCATGCTTCGTTCCCCTCTCCAATCGATGTGGGACATTACATCCTCCTCCACTGGAAATACAGCGTCCCCGCTGTACACACCGGTCCAGGGCCAGGCTCTGATACGAAATGTAACAGCCCCAAACCCTGTAGCATGATATTGTCCGCTTTGCATTCGGGCTCACAATTTTGTTTCTTGGGACACCCCACAAAAGGCCTCACACTAGAAGAGGTATCCACACCCTTATAAGGCATGCTTCGTTCCCATCTCCAACCAATGTGGGACATTACATCCTCCCCCACTAGGAATACAGCGTCCCTGTTGTACACATCGGTCCAGGGCCAGGCTCTGATACCAAATGTAACAGCCCCAAACCCTGTAGCATGATATTGTTCGCTTTGCCCTCGGGCTCACGGTTTTGGGGCTGTTACATTTGGTATCAGAGCCTGGCCCTGGACCGGTGTGTACAGCGGGGACGCTGTATTCCCAGTGGAGGAGGATGTAATGTCCCACATCGATTGGAGAGGGGAACGAAGCATGCCTTAAATAAGGGTGCAGATACCTTTCCTTGCAAGAGGCTTTTTGGGGGTAACCCAAAACATAAAACCGTGAGCTCGACGGTGCTTGTACGCGAGGCAAAGCGGACAATATCCTGCTACAGGGTTTGGGGCTGTTAAATTTGGTATCAGAGCTTGGCCCTGAACCGGTGTGTACAGCGGGGACGCTGTATTACCAGTGGGGGAGGATGTAATGTCCCACATCGGTTGGAGAGGGGAACGAAGCATGCCGTATAAGGGTGTGGATACCTCTTCTAGTGTGAGGCCTTTTGTGGGGTGTCCCAAGAAACAAAACCGTGAGCCCGAGGGCAAAGCGAACAATATCATGCTACAGGGTTTGGGGCTGTTACACAGTATCAGGAAGGACCAACACAGGAGCAGTAGTCAGTCTCTCCTTCAACTCCTGAAAACAGACCTCACACTCGTGAGTCCACACAAATGGAGTCTCCTTCCGTGTAAGGCGAGTCAATGGAAAAACCATGGTGGAGAATCCCTTGATGAACCTCCGATAGTAACCTGCCAAACCCATAAAGCTCCTCACTTCCGTAACTGTCTTTGGTCTCTCCCAATCCTGTACGGCCTCAATCTTGTTCGGATCCACTGCAACTCCCTCAGCAGAATTAACATGCCCAAGGAACTTCACAGACTTGAGCCAGAACTCGCATTTGGAAGGCTTCACATACAGCTTCTTCTCCTTTAGCACTTGCAGAACAGTTCTCAAATGCCCCACATGCTCCTCCTCCGTCTTGGAGTAAATCAAAATATCGTCAATGAAGACGATCACAAACTGATCCAGGTACGGTTGAAAAATCCGGTTCATGTAATCCATGAACACTGCAGGTGCATTGGTGAGACCGAACGGAATCACCAAGTACTCAAAATGACCATATCTCGAGCGAAATGCGGTCTTCGGGACATCCTCCGGCTTCACCCGAATCTGATGGTATCCAGACCGGAGATCAATCTTGGAATACACACAAGCACCCCTGAGCTGATCCAACAGATCATCAATCCGAGGAAGGGGATACTTGTTCTTGATTGTCACCTTGTTCAGCTGCCTGTAGTCGGTGCACAATCGCATTGTCCCGTCCTTCTTCTTCACAAAGATAACCGGTTCTCCCCAAGGAGACACACTCGGTCTAATGAAATCTTTCGCTGAAAGATCCTCAATATGCTTCTTCAGCTCTGGCAACTCCGGTGGCGACATCCGGTATGGAGCTAAAGAAATCGGCCCCACACCAGGCAACAGATCTATGGAGAACTCTATCTCCCTCTGTGGCGGAAACTCAGGAAACACCTCGAGGAATTCCCTCACCACAGGTATGCCGGTGATGTCCTCCTGTGTGCCACTCACCAAACCTCCCAACATGACATAACCAAAAGCCCCTGTTCTCAAGGCTCTCCTAGCCTGCAACAACGAAATGTACGGCGAGGAACTAGCTGTGGAATCACACGGAGACAACACTACACGCTTGGCACAACAGTCAATCATAACACAATTTCTAGACAGCCAATCCATGCCCAGAATAACCTCCAAGTTGGCCATCGGCAATCCTATCAGATCTACCGAGAACTCACGGCCATCCCACTGAAACGCCACATCGCGATGAACAGTGGTAGCACCACATCTTTCTCCGGTGGCGGTAGTCACCCGCATCGGTGGAGAAAGCACATCACTGGGCAACTAAAGCCCCACAGCAATCGGGGTAGCAACAAAAGAATGCGTAGCCCCAGGGTCAAACAACACATCAATAGCTGATGAACCAATCGTAACAGTACCTCTGACAAGGTTCGGAGCTCGATCCGACTGCTGACGATCCAGAGTATAAACTCTCCCAGAAGATGGTGGCACTACCAGTGCCGAAGTAGGTGGAAGGGGAACCATCTGAAGTGGCACTGCCTGCACTACAGTAGCCCTCGTCGTCGCCGACGGACAGTCTCTGGAGAAATAGCCCTCCTTGCCACACTGAAAGCAAATCAACTGGCCGGTAGAGCACGGCCCAAAATGAATCTTCCCGCATCCCGAACACCTGGGAGCAGGAGATCTCGCTGCACTCCCCTGAGCAGAAGTCCTCTTGAACTGGCTCGGCGCCTGCCGAGCTACCAACTGTTTACCCTTGTCCTTGTTCCCAAACTTCCTGTCTCGCCAAGAAGTGGAACTACCAGCTGCAACCTTCGTCGCCTCAGCAACCTTGGCCTTCTTGGCCTTACTCGAGCTGTAGTAATCTTCAATATCACGACACTACTGAACCAGTGTCCCAAAATCCCTAGAAGCAGAACCAGCTAGGTAACCAGCAATATCCTCACTAAGTCCCCTGCGAAACTTAGCAGCCAGAAATATAGGAGTAGGCCTCGCCATCCTGAAGTGTACAAACATCACCAACTGGTTGAACTTGGCCAGGTACTCGTCCACAAACAACGAGCCCTGAACCAATCTGTCAAACTCTCCCTGCTGCCTCTCCTGAGCATCATATGGAAAGTACTGACCCAAGAAGAAGTCCTCAAACATAGGCCAAGTCATCACATGACCCTGCATCTCGTAGACATGAGCAAGGTTTGTCCACCACTCATGGGCATCGCCCTCCAGCATGTAAGTAGCGAACATCAACTTCTGCGGATCTGTGCACTGCATGACCCGAAATATCTTGTCCAATGCCTGAAGCCAACGTGCTGCAGCAACAGGATCAAAGGATCCATCAAAGGCAGGTGGCTTATGCTTACGGAAAGCATTCATCCGGCGATCGATCTCATCATGATCCTCAACAAAAATAGGGACGGTCTGCATGGCCCCCGTAAGATGACTGCCATCTCCCATCTGACTCTGAGAGTCATCCTGCAGACTGGGTGGAGGTGGTGGTGGTGGCGGTGGAGCATGACCAACATCAAGGCCATTCCTCATCTCCTCCAACATGACTCTAAACATCGTCATGTTCGCCAGACGGTTGGCCTCCAACACGTCCTCAGTGGCCTTCCTGTTCGCCTCTCTGACGGCGTCCAGCATGGCCTGGTTTGCCATTCTCATGGCGTCCTGGTCGGCTAGTCGGGCCGCCTGCATCTCAACTAATGTAGCCAGGACAGGATCGGGACGATCCTCCGAAGTCTCGCGGTTTCTCCCGGGTCTTACCATGATTCTGCACAAGTTACACAAATTATAAGTTGATCAGGCCCACGCAATGTGGTCACATATGCATTATCATAATAACACTCGACGGAGCAAACACACAAAACAGACACAACCACACATCCTAATCATTGCAATACATACAGGCTTTTCCCTTGAACCATTGCTCTGATACCATAAAATGTAACACCCCATGTATACTCGGAATATTAACATTACATCGTATTAAGCTGTGCTTACTTAAAAATGCGGAATATTCTTTTTCTTTTCAATTATGACGTCATTATCAATTACCAACTTGATTACTTAATCAATTTCATAAAATATCGCCTGTATGTAAATTGCAATAAGACATCTACTGAAATACCTCAATATATAGATAAGGTGTGTATCTAAATCACGGCATTACATCAAGTAATCCAGACAATATCCTGATACATTATTACAACTCCAAAAGACTCAAGACATAAAAATACTATGTATCATGGACAATCCCCATGCTCACCAAATAAACATAGTAAACAACAAGTCTCAACATAAAACTCCAAAACATAAACTGAAGCTATAAGCATAAAAGCAGCATGCAAATCCAGCATCCAATCAAGGCAACATAATATAACAGCAATCTAACTCAGCTCCGGCCTCCTGCCGCTTGAGGTCTGAACATTACCTGACCCTGAAATAAGCATTCCCCAAACGTGGGGTGAGATCTCTAAACTAGAAATCTCAGTAAGACAAGGGGTCCTCAAGGATCTTCCACCCCAAGCTCACTTACATGTGCAATATAAGTTCAAAAAGCATTTATATCATTATCAGTTCCAAAACTATGTAGTGCAACAGATATCTATGGCATGTGTGTAATCACTATCTACTGGCCAGAGAAATGTAGGAATACGTCTATTCCCCACATGTAGTACAAGGAACACCGCTTGCACCTCACCCTCTTGTATGTTCTACATACTCAGGGTTACCGTATAGGTGGAACACCTCCATGCATATCAACAAGGCACTAACATACAATAGCTCAACAGCATTTCCAAAACATCAAAAGCATGTAACACAGCATGCATATACCATATCCCTATGGGACATGGTGGAACCACAACATGGCTAAACCGAGGACACGAAAGCTTACCTCTAAGCTAGCTATCCAATGCCACAAGCTCAAAGTCCAATCACAGCAGATCACAATCTGATATGGACCAAATATAAATCAATAAACATGTACCACATGCATACAATTAAAGACAACGTCTTCTCATTACGTTTTCAAGTCTTAAAGCTTCTAACAAAGCCACAAGCCCTTAATCCCATGATTCTGGCTTAATCCATTAAAAACAGAAGTTCTACTTCATCAATCTAGGGTCTACAAATCCCCAATAGCCTACTGTATGCACAGCACAGCTACTGTTCTGCGAAATCCCAGAATATCCGGATACTCCTCGGGACCATATCTGAATATGCAATATCCGGATATCTCGCTGTCCATATCCGGATATGCAATATCCGGGTATACAGATTCACATATCCGGATATACAATATCCAGATATCCCAAAACCCCATATCCGAATACACATATCCGGATATCATATCCGGATATCCAATATCCGGATATTCCACGGGCAGATATCCGAATATTTCACGATAGAATGCAGTTTCTGCATTTTCGTGAAGATATCCCAAAAAGGTTCCCTTTTACCGATTTTAAACACCTAATCATGCATTTCTAGGCGTGTTCAACATTACCCAACAACAAGTTATCATCTTTTAGTCATTAGATGCATCATGGTACCATTTTTAAGCCTTAAAACTCAAGTTAAAGGTTGGTGATCATACCACAGCTCAAAAACAGCAAATGGAGATGCTCTTGGAGCTCAACCCAGCTCCTCACAATTCTGACTAAGAAGGTGCACGAAAATGCACAACAAGATGACTCATTTCTCCACAAAGATAGACACTTGGAGTTCACAAATGGCAAGACCAAGGCTTCCACTACTCAACCTCCAAACTCAGCCCTCAAGACTGACTCAAACAGTGGCTAAGACTCATAAAAGACCCTCCTTTCACTCCCATAAGGCTGTTCCCAAGTGTTTACAAGGTGGAAATGTGAAGAAACTCAAGAAAGATCACAACTTGCCTCAAAAAATGGAAGGGAAAGCCAATGGAACAGTAACCAGCAAATGGTCAGCCCCGACTCACGTAGAGAAATCTGATCCTAGGGTTTTGTGCCCATAATGGGAGTATATATAGCCCAAACACACTTAAACACACAATATTAACTTTAATTGCTACGCTTAGCATTTTAATCCCAAACTTTGGATTATGAAACTACATAATTTTCTAAGAAATAATATATTTTTCTTATATTTTTCTGAGCAACTTTCTGGTACGCGCTTTTCAAAGCCAGTACCAGTTTCTAGCAATAGTTCTCATTATTTGGACTTGAAACTCATTTTACAAGTCTTACATATTATTCTAGTAATTATCATGCACTTACTTTAATTTTCCGGGATACTTTTTCGGCACGCATTTATACCGACTAGCAGAACCGATACCTGCACTTTTCTTCCGAAAAACGACTTTCAGCATTCTCAATCACTTATTATGATTATTAAGCCTCATAAATAATTATTAGGGTCAATTATGGAATCATTTCCTATTTTTGCATAATTAATTAATTAAATACCTTAATTAACGGTGCGGGTTCTTACAGTACACACTAGAATAGAAAGAAAAAAACTGAAAAGAATTCAAAGAGACAAGTTTTACTTCAAGGAATTTGGATCAGAAAATTTTTTCTTCCTTTTTTTTGCGTCAGAAGATACTAGATTCTGTTTTTTTTTGTTTTTTTGTTTTGCTTCTGAAGATACTAAGATTCTTTTTTTTTTGAACAGTACCAATGAGAGTAGTTGACACAAGAAGGAGAATGAAATAGAAATAAAAAAGAAAAGAAAAGATTAACAATAAAATAAGGATAGATCAAAACTAATTTAGAAGACTAGCTCTGATACCAAATGATATGAACCTCACCAAGAATAGTGAGACCCAAGACCAATTTAGTTAGGATCGTTTCTACAACCAAGAATATAAAACAAAAAATAAATAACCTTAACCCGTTATCTATAGAAGATAAGAACCAAAGCTATAAGAAGGATAAATATAACACCTCACAATTTTAAATCAAGTAATTAAAATATTAAGTGAGCAATCAAGGGATGCATTATTGAAAATCCTAAAGATTAGGCCAAAATACAAAGAAAGGGCAAAACGGTAATTAGCCATCACGCAACCCTAGGAAGATAAAAATTAAGTAGAAGGTCTCATATGGTAAAAATAACCCTGGAAATGGGTTCAGAACGAAAAATTGAGTGGATAGGCAAGTTTCAGAAAAATCAGTGAATAGTATTTTTCGCGGGTAAAAATACCGTGTTACAATTGCACTGTAAAACGTGCAAGTTGAATTTTGAGCTCTAGGTTTCAAATATGAGTTACAAATGGTCTAATGAGTTAGGAAATATTATTGTTGATAAAATTTGATGGAAGTAAGTCATTTTGGGGAAGCGTGCCAACGGTGCGCGCGATAGCTTAAAACAGTGCTTTCTCCGAACGAATGGAGGACTCCGAATTCATCTGATCAAGCCTAATTAAAGTGGAATAGTTAATGTTAAAAATTAGAGTTTCTAAATAGGCTTTGAATTTACGGACGTTTAGTGAGAGTTTTGACGTATTTTGAATCGCGTGAGGTGGCGTGGGACCCACCCCACTTAAAATTCACTTAAGACACATCATCACTACACTATTCTTCACCTCCTCCACTCCTCATCAGCCCCAAACCCGCGCCCCCCTCTCTTTCCCTTCCTCTTTATGCAAAATTTTCTTTGGACCATAACTTGGCCATTTCTCCACCAAATCACTTGATTCTTGTGTTGAAATTTGTTGGGGAGAACCTTCTAAACCCATTGGTACCCTTCTTGAGCCTTGAAATTGAGTGTGGGAGGAGATCCTGCCCATTTTCAGCCGCGACTTGGAGGAGAAATTTTGTGTTCTTGGAGCTTTGGAATGCTCCAATGGTGGAGTATGTGTAGGAGGAGCCCATTGCCTAGCATTTGAGTGAGTTGTTACACCTTTTTATTGGTTGATTCTTGTGATTGAGTTTTGAAAACCTAAAGCTTTGAATTAATGAATTGTGATGTTAGAGAGCTCAATTTGAAAATGTGTATTAGATGATAATGTGTTAGAATGATGTATTAAAGCTAGAAATGCGATGAAATTTATTGGTGAAAATTGATGAATTTAACTTAGAAAAATTGATGATCATGACTTTGGACTTTTGAATTTTGGTGTTGAGACTTTGTATGATGAATTGTGGCATGATGGTATGATGATATAATAGGTTGTGTGAAGGTTGGAGTGATTAAAATTGAATAGAAATTCCTTGGAATGTCATAGGGCAAAATTTGAACCTTTGAGGAAAAATTGAGGAATTGATGTTGAAAAATGATTTGGATGATGATTTGTGTAGTTATATGGTGCTTAGATGGGTTGTGTTGTGGTTGGAAAGTGTTTGAATCAATGGGAAAAGTGAATTGTGTTTAGAGACCTAAATAAGCCTAAAGTGAAATATTTCGCAAAACGATGCGTAAATGTCGTAAAACGGAAAAACGACGATTGAACTAGCCTCTAAGCAACCTAAGGAAGTGTTATAAAATGAGAGAGAAAATTTAGAAAAATAAATCCCAAATAACACCTATATGGCCGAACCTTCAAGGAGAAAATGGGGGGATTTTGCGGTTTTCGCGTTCTGATATAATTCGACGCGAAAATGACGAAACGGCACTTGAATTGGCCTATTGACAACCTAATGAGGCGTAACAAAATGAGAAATAAAATTTAGAAAAATAAATCTCAAATTAACACTTGAATGGCCGAACCATCAAGGGAGGATGGGGAAGATTTTGTGATTTTGCGTTTTGATGCTATTTGACGCGTACTGATGGATGGACGTAATTGTATAGGTTGCCGTACGTTGACTTGAATCTCGAAACTTGAATCTGGGAGTTGCCCTTGGTCCTAGACCAAGTGGATTGAGGTACGTAATTGGTTCAATGCATGTATAATTGTAAATTAGCATGTATTATTTGAATTATAAGAGATTGAGAATGTCCTATGTGTAGACATTCTGCTGTGTACCAAGTTGAGGGATAAGCTGCTGCGGAGCTTGTGAAAACAATATTTAAGGTAACCTCTTGGTACTGGAGCTTGTTCCCCTTTTCTGTTCCACCTTGCCAGTTGATGGCAACGGTAGGAAGTGTGTATCAGTAGTATAGAACACATGAGCATGCATGCATTATTACTATGGGTACTTATGTACCGAGTCTCTGGCCAGTAGACAGTTTTATTAGCCAGCAGGCAGTTTCAGACTTCCGCTGGATAGGTCTCCGAGAGGGAGTTCCAGTTGACTGTGAATCATAGTGTGTGATCCGGATAGGAGCACACTAGGAATGTCTCAGGTGTTATGGATGGAGTGGGCTCCTTGGTGGTAGTGATTGAAAGAAATTGACCTTGAAGGTCGAGGCATGTGAGAGGGAAAAACAAAATTTTTCGAGCGGAATAACACATACCATATCAAGAAACATGCTTTATGGCATGGATGTTACCTTGTTTGCTTTCCAAAACTGGAGGATGATCAAGATGAGGCTTGAAGATGCAAGCCCTCTAATGTTGATCCACACCACCCTTTGTCAAGACGGAAGAACTCTTCTTCAAGGCCACCAACGAAAACACCAATGGAGGCAAGCTATGCGCCCAATGTGTGAAGGAGGAGGCTAGGTCAAGGTGTTTAGAAGAGTGAATATTCAGCAAGAATAGACACAAAAGTGGCGCATGGTTTTCTTTGAAAAAAGACTAGGTTATTTCGAAACTCTCTTAAGAAAAACCACTTGAAAGGAACCCACAAGGAGATGAGAGAATGAGTTAATTAAAAAATCAGATTTTCTTCATTCAAATAAGGCCCTATATATAGCGCACACTAGGGGGATGAGTGGAGTTGTTGCAAAATTCAAATCTTGTCAACAACCTCCTCTCACATCCTCATGATATCAAGTGAATATCTCAACAAGAATCTGACTCAACAACCATCATATGGCCAGCCATATGGTGCGCCCCACTTGGCCTCATAACAGTCCAGATACATTGAACAGTTGCATTCAAACTTGAACCAACTGTCTCACTTATTCTCTCAACAAACCAAATCTGACTGGAGCTCATTTGGTTGATCCTATGACCATCATCAGATACCTAAATCAGCGCCCCATATCCTCACTAGAAGATTCTCAAAGATCTCCTCTTGATATTTGGGATTTGTTCCAACAATATCTTATCTTATCCTTTTGTTATGAAACAACTTTTCATAGCCAATTCAAATTCGAATTCAAACATTTGAATTCAAACGTTCAAATATTTAAATTTTAAATTCAAATTCAAATTCCAAATTCAAATTCAAATTTCAAATTCAAAATTCAAATTCAAAATTCAAAATTCAAAATTTCAAATTTCAAATTTCAAATTTCAAATTCAAAATTCCAATTTCAAAATTCAAATTCAAATTTCAAAATTCAAATTTCCAATTTCAAATTCAAAATTCAAAATTTAAACATTTGATAATTAATTTAACTAATTAAATTAATTAGTAATGTCTTGGACCATCCAAGCCCATTAACTAACCATGCGCCCTTTTTTCCTTTTGGTGGGCTTCCAAACTTCTTCTTGGGCTAACAACCATTATTAGGCCCAATACCTTTAATACTATAGTGTCATGACAATAAGGTGTTAGTGTGTGACCCATTAGGCCCAACATAGCCACTGACATAAATGGGCTTGGGCCCAATAAGCCCACAACCCATCTAATGACAACACAGAGCACTAGTAATGCTTTGTTGCCCCAGAGCTAGTTAGGTTAATGACATAATCATCCTATTACACATATTTGGTTGCCGTATGTATTTCCTTTCGTCTCGGTTACCTTCCCATAAAACCTAGGGTAAGGAAACGTATCAACCCTTCCGGTTTAGGGTAAGCTTTATTCGAAATAGGGAATCTTCAATTTACTGACTCTAAAGGCAGATCATCTCATGATCTCTTTTACTATGCATAGATTCCTGAGTCCCTGTAAATGTAATCCCGATTTCTCTGGTTTACAGATAACCTAATCTCTCACAGAGATCTGACAAATTCCTTCAGCTTATCACCCTAGCCCTGTGCTCTTTCAGGACAAGCCCAACAGTATACCTATGAGTCTCCATGTTTCAGGCAGACGAGGTATACAGTCAAAGCATGCCTTCTAGAACACAGTCTAGGTAATAACTTCTGGTCTAAGGAAAGACATACCCAAATATAAAGAGACTACTCTAATGATACTCTCTGTGAGATTTCCTCATAGAGTCTCTTTTGTGGGTCTGTTCAGTGCGAGCTATACCGTTATAGATCCACCCACCACTTTAGCTAAGACATCTCCATATCTGTAGCTCATGAGGTCTTTACCTTGCATCCGAATACAAGTAGATAAGTCGTGCTAGTCTTACCCGAGATCACTGATCCCCATTCTCAGTGTCTCTAGACTAGGAACATAAAATTAGGAATGAACATCCAATATCCTTGAATCCTCATGATCGTGATCTCATCACAGATACTCAAGAGATACCTATTTTATTCCAAGGAGTTTATCCAGTTAACAGTAATATCGAGACAAAATATGAAACAGGATAAAGAATGCTTTTATTTATTTGCGACAATACAAAGGTCTACATCTATGTCCTTATTTAATTATAAGATTGTCTCTAGGACACCCAAATACTAACAAGCTCCCACTTGGCCTAGAGCCAATCAGACCTAATTCGTATACCCAAAGCCTCATAATGACTATCATGTTTTCTCTGAGAAACAGCCTTTGTCAGAGAATCGGCCAGGTTATCATCTGTGGGAACATAATCCATCTTTACATCCATTCTATCAATGATTTCTCTAATCAGGTGATTTCTGCGGAGCACGTGCTTAGATCTTTGATGAGACCTAGGTTCCTTTGACTGCGCAATGGCTCCAGTGTTGTCGCACAGCAACTGTATGGGCTCATCCACGCTTGGAACCACCCTAAGTTCAGATATGAACTTCTTGATCCACACGGCCTCCTTAGCCGCTTCTGAAGAAGCTATATATTCAGCTTCTGTCGTTGAATCTGTTGTTGTCTCCTGCTTGGAACTCTTCCAAGATACTGCCCCACCATTTAAGGTGAATACGAACCATGACTGTGACTTGCAGTCATCTTTGTCACTCTGAAAGCTGGCATCAGTGAACCCTTTCACTGTTAGCTCATCAACCCCACCATAGACCAGAAACACATCCTTAGTTCTTCTTAAGTACTTAAGGATGGTCTTGACTGCCGTCCAGTAACCCTCTCCAGGGTCTGACTGGTATCTGCTCGTAATGCTTAAAGCATATGAGACATCTGGTCTCGTACATATCATGGCATACATGATGGATCCCATAGCCGAAGCGTATGGAATTCCACTCATGCGATCCTTCTCAGCCTGTGACTTAGGACAGATGGCCTTTGAAAGATGTACCCCATGACTGACGGGAAGAAAACCCTTTTTCGACCCTTCCATGCTAAACCTCTTTAGCATCTTGTCAATATACGTGGATTGAGATAAACCCAGCAGCCTGTTTGATCTATCTCTATAGATTTTTATACCAAGTATAAAGGCCGCATCTCCCAAATCCTTTATGGTGAAGCTTTTTGAAAGCCACTCTTTCGTCGTTAGTAATGTGGGGATGTCATTTCCTATTAACAATATGTCATCTACATAAAGTACTAGGAAGACGACATTACTCCCACTAACCTTCTTGTAAACACAAGGTTCATCCTCGTTCTTGATAAAACCGTTACTCTTAACGACTTCATCAAAACGAATATTCCAACTCCTTGATGCTTGCTTTAGCCCATATATCGACCTTTGAAGTTTGCATACCATATGCTCCTGATCTTTGATTTCAAAGCCTTCAGGTTGTGTCATGTACACATCCTCCTTCAAGAACCCATTCAAGAAGGCGGTCTTGACATCCATTTGCCAAATTTCATAGTCGTGATATGCCGCTATTGCAAGCATGATCCTAATAGATTTGATCATGGCAACAGGTGAGAAAGTCTCATCATAGTCAACTCCTTGTCTTTGACGATACCCTTTCGCAACCAACCTAGCTTTGTAGGTCTGAACGTTGCCATCTGCATCAGTCTTTCTTTTAAAGACCCATTTGTTACCAATAGGAACTATTCCTTGCGGTTTAGGAACCAAGGTCCATACCTTGTTTTGATACATCGAATCCATTTCAGATTCCATGGCTTCAAGCCATCTAGAAGAGTCAACATCCTTGACTGCCTCTTCGTAGTTACTTGGTTCATCATCCTCGACGGTTTGCTGATTCTCAATCACAAACCCATACCTCTCAGGTGGATGGATGCCCCTCGTTGACCTACGGAGTTGTGTGTTTACTTCTCCATTGGAGAACGTCGCCTGTGGAGCAGACTTGGGTTCCTCAATCTGTTCATGTGGTTCTTGAACTTCTTCAAGATCAATCTTACTCCTACTAGCTCCTTGAGAGATCAAATCCTTCTCAAGGAACTCAGCATTCTTTGACACAAACACTTTGTGTTCATCCATGGAGTAAAAGTAGTATCCCTTAGTACCTTTGGGATACCCCACAAATAGACATTTAGTACTCTTAGCACTAAGCTTGTCTGATGCCAACGCTTTGACGTAAGCCGGCGATCCCCATACCCTGAGGTAACTCAGGTTGGGTCTCTTACCATTCCATATCTCATATGGTGTGGTCTGAACAGATTTAGACGGTACCCTATTTAGAAGGTATGCCGCTGTGTCTAGGGCATATCCCCAAAACGATTTTGGAAGTTGAGTCTCATTCATCATAGACCTGACCATGTCTAACAAGGTCCTGTTTCTCCTTTCGGAGACACCATTTTGGTGTGGTGTGTAAGGTGCAGTAAACTGCGAGAGAATTCCATTTTCTCTCAGATAATCCTGAAACTCATGGCTCAGATATTCACCACCACGATCTGATCGTAATGTCTTAATCATCTTGCCACGCTGTTTCTCTACTTCATTCCTAAACTCCTTGAACTTTTCAAAGGCTTCGGATTTATATCTCATTAGGTACACGTACCCAAATCTTGATTTGTCATCTGTAAAGGTAATGAAATAGGAGTATCCTCCTCTAGCCTCTATAGACATTGGCCCACAAACATCAGTGTGAATGAGTTCTAATAACTCACTAGCCCTATGACTCTCAAGCCCCTTGGGCTTGTGACAAGTCATTTTCCCAGCTAGACAAGATTCACATTGTCCATAGGATTCCAAATCCATGGAATCTAGGTATCCATCTGCATGCATCCTAGACAATCTTGTTTCGTTTATGTGCCCTAGTCTACAATGCCAAAGATAAGATTGATTATCTATCCTAGGTCGTTTCACAGCTACATTGAGCACTTCAGTTCCCATTTCCAGAACATACAATCCATTTATTAATGAAGCAGTACCATAAACAATATCATTCAAAATGATAGAAAATGTACCATTCTTAATACTAAAAGTAAAACCATCTTGTTCTAAACAAGAAATAGAAATAATGTTTCTAGAAATGTTCGGAACATAAAGACAATTATTCAAATGCAGTAAAAGGCCCGTAGGCAAAATAAGGTCGGCATCTCCAACAGAATGAGCAGCAACCCTTGCTCCATTGCCAACGCGAAGATCCACCTCGTTTCTCTCCAATCTCCTTGGGCTCCTAAGCACCTGCAACATATTGCAGATATGAGAACCACAACCGGTATCCAATACCCATGAAGTCGGATTAGCACAAGAATAATTTATCTCAATCATGAAAGTACCTGAGGCAGAAGCATCACCATGCTTCTTGTCCTTCACACTCTTCAGGTAGTCTGGACAATTCCTCTTCCAATGGCCTTTCTTGCCACAATGGAAGCACTCAGCATCGCCTTTGTCCTTGGATGCTTTCTTACCCTTCTTGTTGCCCTTCTTCTTCTTGGATTTTCCTTTGGGCTTAAGGGAGTCACCTTTAGCAGGCTCCTTACCCTTACCCTTACCCTTGGCCTTGTTAGGCCCACCAATCAGAAGAGCTTGTGTCCTATCCTTCTTGATAGACACTTCAGCAGTTGTTAACATGCTTAACAATTCAGGCAAGCTCACAAGCATCCCATGCATGTTATAATTCATTATGAATTGACTGAAGGAAGGTGGAAGTGAGGCCAGGACTAAGTCATTACTCAGTTCGGCATCCATCAAGAAGCCTAGATTTCCTAGCTTCTCAATCAGCCCGATTATCTTAAGAACATGACTGCTAACAGACATGTTCTCAGACATCCTGCAAGAGAACAGTTCTCTAGAGGCCTCATACCTCTCATGCCTGCCTTTAACGTCATACAACTCCTTGAGATGTAAGACAATAGAGGGAGCATCCATATGCTCATGCTGCTTTTGCAGTTCAGGTGACATGGATGCCAACATGATGCATACTGCCATCGTATCGTCATCCATGTGTTGTTTGTGGGCCTCGAAATCATATTCCGCGAACCCATCTTCCCCTTCCCTAGGAGCTACGGGTAATGGACCATCAAGGACGTAGGCAATCTTTTCGGCCCTAAGAACAATTCTCAGGTTCCGATACCAGTCCATAAAGTTTGAACCGGTCAGTTTATTCGTATCAAGTATTGAGCGCAGTGACAGTGGATTAGTCATACTAAAAACTGAAAAATGTAAAGAAAGATTAATTAACATATTGTCGTGTTACAATTTATTAAAGACTTTAAATAAATTGCCCCTCCCACTATTTTATCTAAGTCAATGACCCTTACCATTTGACTTAGGGTTAATCTACTTTTAGATTTTACCTTAGTGAGATTAAGAGTGCGATTATTTATTTTAACCCTCGTCTGAGACCGCAAGATTAATTTAAATAATGGGTTGATCAACAGTATCTCATACCCTCTCTTAACATTAGGTTGACAACTCCTTGTCACTTAGTGGTGCATCTCATGCAACCAACCTAGCATTATTACCCTAAGCCCATAAGCTCGGCTGGGCCTGCAACTTATGCCTTAGTTAAGCATCAACCAGCACCCTAAGTGTCTAACACTTCTAATACTACTCTTACTCAACGAAACAGTGGGTCCCAACTGAGTTGTGGAGCACCACTATGTAGAGGAGGTTCGAGTAATATTGGTGGTGGGAGGTAATCATATGCTTAATAATTTATTCCTTTTAAGGGTTCCTTTTATTTAGGGATTTTATTAGGTCTCATCAAGCGTATTAGTATATTATCATGCTAGTCGTAACCTATGTCATACATCTATCGGTTTAGACTAGTCGAAATTGGACGTGCATAATAATACATACAAGCGTGCTTTGTCCAATTCATGCATACTAGTCGTTTAAAACATAAAAGCATACATGCTAATAAAACAGTTTTATTTGAGACGGTCATGGTGCTCGTGCATTCGTCCTTCCGCTTCTCAAGCCATGGCTCCTTGTCGTCTAAACGCCACTAGCCTATTTCTCTAATTACATATAATTGAAGAAACTCCAAAACATCTTTGGAGGGACAAATACAAAATTTAAAATTCAAAATTACATTTTAATTCAAATCGAACAAAATTACACCTTTAATTTAAAATATAAAATTTGAAATTTAAACTCGGGCACCATGACCATCCCCTTCCAATTTGTACCTGTAAATACAAATAACTAGCAAGCACATAATATCACATATTATATAACATGTTCATCCATACGTCAGATCATTTTAACATTTAAAATATCAACACAAGAATCATGATTCAAATTTTCTTAATGGCCGAATTATATAACAATTAATATAATTCAAATTTTGATGACTCTTTCTCAAAGGACACAAAATTAAACCACACATGCTGACACCACACATGGTATGGCCGAATCACATATCACATATATGATTAAATTTTTAACAAAATTTCATGTCTTTCTCATGGAACAATTCACAGCGAAAATTAAGAAAACAATCAAGGTACTCATAGTACCCCTCATGGCCGATTTTATCCCTTTCAAAAAGGTGTTTCTTTTAAAACTTTCACAAAGAAAAGAAACAAAACCATGATCACATACAGACACATGAACATAGCAATCACATTAACATGTTCATAAAATAAAAACTTTAACGATTTAAAGCATAGTATTTCGAAATCCATATGCTATGATTCAAGTTTTAATTCTTTAAAGAATTTTGACCGTAAAGAACAAGTTTTTACAAACAAGGTACCATCACCCGCCGATGGTAAAGCAACCGGGCTCTGATACCACTTGAAAGAAACTGACCTTGAAGGTCGAGGCATGTGAGAGGGAAAAACAAAATTTTTCGAGCGGAATAACACATACCATATCAAGAAACATGCTTTAGGGCATGGATGTTACCTTGTTTGCTTTCCAAAACTGGAGGATGATCAAGATGAGGCTTGAAGATGCAAGCCCTCTAATGTTGATCCACACCACCCTTTGTCAAGACGGAAGAACTCTTCTTCAAGGCCACCAACGAAAACACCAATGGAGGCAAGCTATGCGCCCAATGTGTGAAGGAGGAGGCTAGGTCAAGGTGTTTAGAAGAGTGAATATTCAGCAAGAATAGACACAAAAGTGGCGCATGGTTTTCTTTGAAAAAGGCTAGGTTATTTCGAAACTCTCTTAAGAAAAACCTCAAAAGGAACCCACAAGGAGATGAGAGAATGAGTTAATTAAAAATCTGATTTTCTTCACTCAAATAAGGCCCTATATATAGCGCACACTAGGGGGATGAGTGGAGTTGTTGCAAAATTCAAATCTTGTCAACAACCTCCTCTCACATCCTCATGATATCAAGTGAATATCTCAACAAGAATCTGACTCAACAACCATCATATGGCCAGCCATATGGTGCGCCCCACTTGGCCTCATAACAGTCCAGATACATTGAACAGTTGCATTCAAACTTGAACCAACTGTCTCACTTATTCTCTCAACAAACCAAATCTGACTGGAGCTCATTTGGTTGATCCTATGACCATCATCAGATACCTAAATCAGCGCCCCATATCCTCACTAGAAGATTCTCAAAGATCTCCTCTTGATATTTGGGATTTGTTCCAACAAGATCTTATCTTATCCTTTTGTTATGAAACAACTTTTCATAGCCAATTCAAATTCGAATTCAAACATTTGATTCAATTTCAAAATTCAAATTCAAAATTCAAATTTCAAAATTCAAATTTCAAATTTCAAATTCAAAATTCAAAATTTAAACATTTGATAATTAATTTAACTAATTAAATTAATTAGTAATGTCTTGGACCATCCAAGCCCATTAACTAACCATGCGCCCTTTTTTCCTTTTGGTGGGCTTCCAAACTTCTTCTTGGGCTAACAACCATTATTAGGCCCAATACCTTTAATGCTATATTGTCATGACAATAAGGTGTTAGTGTGTGACCCATTAAGCCCAACATAGCCACTGACATAAATGGGCTTGGGCCCAATAAGCCCACAACCCATCTAATGACAACACAGAGCACTAGCAATGCTTTGTTGCCCCAGAGCTAGTTAGGTTAATGACATAATCATCCTATTACACATATTTGGTTGCCGTATGTATTTCCTTTCGTCTCGGTTACCTTCCCATAAAACCTAGGGTAAGGAAATGTATCAACCCTTGCGGTTTAGGGTAAGCTTTATTCGAAATAGGGAATCTTCAATTTACTGAATCTAAAGGCAGATCATCTCATGATCTCTTTTACTATGCATAGATTCCCGAGTCCCTGTAAATGTCATCCCGATTTCTCTGGTTTACAGATAACCTAATCTCTCACAGAGATCTGACGAATTCCTTCAGCTTATCACCCTAGCCCTGTGCTCTTTCAGGACAAGCCCAACAGTATACCTATGAGTCTCCATGTTTCAGGCAGACGAGGTATACAGTCAAAGCATGTCTTCTAGAACACAGTCTAGGTAATAACTTCTGGTCTAAGGAAAGACATACCCAAATATAAAGAGACTACTCTAATGATACTCTCTGTGAGATTTCCTCATAGTCTCTTTTGTGGGTCTGTTCAGTGCGAGCTATACCGTTATAGATCCACCCACGACTTTAGCTAAGACATCTCCATATCTGTAGCTCATGAGGTCTTTACCTTGCATCCGAATACAAGTAGATAAGTCGTGCTAGTCTTACCCGAGATCACTGATCCCCATTCTCAGTGTCTCTAGACTAGGAACATAAAATTAGGAATAAACATCCAATATCCTTGAATCCTCATGATCGTGATCTCATCACAGATACTCAAGAGATACCTATTTTATTCCAAGGGGTTTATCCAGTTAACAGTAATATCGAGACAAAATATGAAACAGGATAAAGAATGCTTTTATTTATTTGCGACAATACAAAGGTCTACATCTATGTCCTTATTTAATCATAAGATTGTCTCTAGGACACCCAAATACTAACAAGCTCCCACTTGGCCTAGAGCCAATCAGACCTAAGTCGTATACCCAAAGCCTCATAATGACTATCATGTTTTCTCTGAGAAACAGCCTTTGTCAGAGAATCGGCCAGGTTATCATCTGTGGGAACATAATCCATCTTTACATCCATTCTATCAATGATTTCTCTAATCAGGTGATATCTGCGGAGCACGTGCTTAGATCTTTGATGAGACCTAGGTTCCTTTGACTGCGCAATGGCTCCAGTGTTGTCGCACAGCAACTGTATGGGCTCATCCACGCTTGGAACCACCCTAAGTTCAGATATGAACTTCTTGATCCACACGGCCTCCTTAGCCGCTTCTGAAGCAGCTATATATTCAGCTTCTGTTGTTGAATCTGCTGTTGTCTCCTGCTTGGAACTCTTCCAAGATACTGCCCCACCATTTAAGGTGAATACGAACCCTGACTGTGACTTGCAGTCATCTTTGTCACTCTGAAAGCTGGCATCAGTGAACCCTTTCACTGTTAGCTCATCAACCCCACCATAGACCAGAAACACATCCTTAGTTCTTCTTAAGTACTTAAGGATGGTCTTGACTGCCGTCCAGTGACCCTCTCCAGGGTCCGACTGGTATCTGCTCGTAATGCTTAAAGCATATGAGACATCTGGTCTCGTACATATCATGGCATACATGATGGATCCAATAGCCGAAGCGTATGGAATTCCACTCATGCGATCCTTCTCAGCCTGTGACTTAGGACACATGGCCTTTGAAAGATGTACCCCATGACTGACGGGAAGAAAACCCCTTTTTGACCCTTCCATGCTAAACCTCTTTAGCATCTTGTCAATATACGTGGATTGAGATAAACCCAGCAGCCTGTTTGACCTATCTCTATAGATTTTTATACCAAGTATAAAGGCCGCCTCTCCCAAATCCTTCATGGTGAAGCTTTTTGAAAGCCATTCTTTCGTCGTTTGTAATGTGGGGATGTCATTTCCTATTAACAATATGTCATCTACATAAAGTACTAGGAAGACGACATTACTCCCACTAACCTTCTTGTAAACACAAGGTTCATCCTCGTTCTTGATAAAACCGTTACTCTTAACGACTTCATCAAAACGAATATTCCAACTCCTTGATGCTTGCTTTAGCCCATATATCGACCTTTGAAGTTTGCATACCATATGCTCCTGATCTTTGATTTCAAAGCCTTCAGGTTGTGTCATGTACACATCCTCCTTCAAGAACCCATTCAAGAAGGCGGTCTTGACATCCATTTGCCAAATTTCATAGTCGTGATATGCCGCTATTGCAAGCATGATCCTAATAGATTTGATCATGGCAACAGGTGAGAAAGTCTCATCATAGTCAACTCCTTGTCTTTGACGATACCCTTTCGCAACCAACCTAGCTTTGTAGGTCTGAACGTTGCCATCTGCATCAGTCTTTCTTTTAAAGACCCATTTGTTACCAATAGGAACTATTCCTTGCGGTTTAGGAACCAAGGTCCATACCTTGTTTTGATACATCGAATCCATTTCAGATTCCATGGCTTCAAGCCATCTAGAAGAGTCAACATCCTTGACTGCCTCTTCGTAGTTACTTGGTTCATCATCCTCGACGGTTTGCTGATTCTCAATCACAAACCCATACCTCTCAGGTGGATGGATGCCCCTCGTTGACCTACGGAGTTGTGTGTTTACTTCTCCATTGGAGAACGTCGCCTGTGGAGCAGACTTGGGTTCCTCAATATGTTCATGTGGTTCTTGAACTTCTTCAAGATCAATCTTACTCCTACTAGCTCCTTGAGAGATCAAATCCTTCTCAAGGAACTCAGCATTCTTTGACACAAACACTTTGTGTTCATCCATGGAGTAAAAGTAGTATCCCTTAGTACCTTTGGGATACCTCACAAATAGACATTTAGTACTCTTAGCACTAAGCTTGTCTGATGCCAACGCTTTGACGTAAGTCGGCGATCCCCATACCCTGAGGTAACTCAGGTTGGGTCTCTTACCATTCCATATCTCATATGGTGTGGTCTGAACAGATTTAGACAGTACCCTATTTAGAAGGTATGCCGATGTGTCTAGGGCATATCCCCAAAACGATTTTGGAAGTTGAGTCTCATTCATCATAGACCTGACCATGTCTAACAAGGTCTTGTTTCTCCTTTCGGAGACACCATTTTGGTGTGGTGTGTAAGGTGCAGTAAACTGCGAGAGAATTCCATTTTCTCTCAGATAATCCTGAAACTCATGGCTCAGATATTCACCACCACGATCTGATCGTAATGTCT
>NW_026897175.1:0-29167 GCF_033153095.1 Gastrolobium bilobum | reverse complement strand
AAAATGGTGTAAATTTTTCAGTTTGTATCATTTTTATGGGAATATCTAACGCATGACGCCAAGGAAGGGGAGTTATTTTTGAATGATGGATTTTGAATATAATTCGTTGTTGCATGACGATGAATGATGGATTTAGAATATAATTCATTGTTGCATGACGACAAAGAAATGGAAATATCTTATGCATGACGACATGCAAAGGGAAATATCTTACACATGATTTCTGTGTGACCCTTTATCCTATGGTCTGAGAAGTTATGTTATTTATATGTACCCCTTCATCCGATGGCTTCTTTTCATTATTTCTAATAACTGTCACAAGCATAAGATTGTAATTTCACTATATAGGAGAATCTGAACTCAAGGTACACGTGAAGACGCATATGTTGTTACAACAAACGAGGCATATCTTGTCCTTGTTATTAATTTAAATAATTGCAATCAAAAATAAAATATGGTGGTTTTGACTGTAATGTTACATTTTTCAGGAATATAACGCTATGAAGTTTCAAATATGTACGCTTCCGGGAATGTATTTCATTAGATTAAATAATTGTGCATTATCAGTTGGTCTAATTTACTATTATGTGAAAATAATATTAATCTATATTTATTTATTTTCTGAGAATACATATTTTATAGGATTTGGTGCCTGACGGCGATGTATTCAAAGCATGTATTGACATAAATAACAAGGCAAATAAAAATGAGCTGAAAAATAAATGAAACTAGAAGATATGTCTGCAAACGTGATAAAGCGATATGATGAAGATATGGAAAAAATATTGCAAGACCAGGTTAACCTTTGGCTGCAAAAGCACAATCAAAATTACAGGTAAAGATATGCAAATTTATCTTGATGTATTATTATTTCCAACCTTTTTTTAATTGATCTCCTTTTTTATTTAGGTTAGTTAGAATTGGAAAAAAAGAAAAGCTATGTCAGATATACAAATTTATATTGCGGTACAATTTAGTATTAAAATATTTTTATAAAAATTATTTCTAGCAAGTGTATTAAGAACAAGTATTAACTAACCAGTGGCGTGGATGCTCTCGAACAAGGACAACCCTCCTTTCAAGAATAAAAAATGACATTGTTAAATATAACTAAAGAAAAGAGCCTACGCGTAGAAGAAAAAGGAAGAGACATAAATGGACGTGTAGTAGGAGACTTCCACACAGTTGGTGAGACAGAGACATTTTGTGTTTACGTATAATTTTATATTTTACATTAGTTTTCTTCTTCGTATTTAATATTTGTAATTTCTCAAAAAAATTAAAATCTTTCAGGAATAACATATATTGTCAATAATATTATTAAATGTAGATGTGCGTCTAGATGCACTCCACTTTTTGTTTTGTTAGTGAGTAGGTTAGAGGATCAATTAGAAATTTAATATATTAGAATATCTATCATTTACTTTGTCTATTCTCTCTTTCATTTATTAGAAAAGAATATTGCGTGGAGGACACGTATTCTATTATTTTTGGTATGTTGAAAGGGAAGATTTTTCAAAGGTAAGCACGTCTAACTTTTATCTATTTCATGTGTTTTGGAGTGTCTTGAACTGATTGGTATCATAATTTTTTGTTTCAAAGTATTATTTCCCTTCACATCCCTCAACGCCTTTGTGTATGGTAAGGAATGTTACAAAAATGGTGTAAATTTTTCAGTTTGTATCATTTTTATGGGAATATCTAACGCATGACGCCAAGGAAGGGGAGTTATTATTGAATGATGGATTTTGAATATAATTCGTTGTTGCATGACGATGAATGATGGATTTAGAATATAATTCATTGTTGCATGACGACAAAGAAATGGAAATATCTTATGCATGACGACATGCAAAGGGAAATATCTTACACATGATTTCTGTGTAACCCTTTATCCTATGGTCTGAGAAGTTATGTTATTTATATGTACCCCTTCATCCGATGGCTTCTTTTCATTATTTCTAATAACTTTCGCAAGCATAAAATTGTAATTTCACTATATAGGAGAATCTGAACTCAAGGTACACGTGAAGACGCATATGTTGTTACAACAAACGAGGCATATCTTGTCCTTGTTATTAATTTAAATAATTGCAATCAAAAATAAAATTATGGTGGTTTTGACTGTAATGTTACATTTTTCAGGAATATAACGCTATGAAGTTTCAAATATGTACGCTTCCGGGAATGTATTTCATTTGATTAAATAATTGCGCATTATGAGTTGGTCTAATTTACTATTATGTGAAAATAACATTAATCTATATTTATTTATTTTCTGAGAATACATATTTTATGGGATTTGGTTCCTGAAGTCGATGTATTCAAAGCATGTATTGAAATAAATAACAAGGAAAATAAAAATGAGCTGAAAAATTAAATGAAACTAGAAGATATGCCTGCAAACATGATAAATCGATATGATGAAGATATGGACAAAATATTACAAGACCAGGTTAACCATTGGCTGCAAAAGCACAGTCAAAATTACAGGTAAAGAGATGCAAATTTATCTTGAGGTATTATTACTTCCAACCTTTTATTAATCGATCTCCTTTTTCATTTTAGGTTAGTTAGAATTAGAACCAAAGTAAAGCTATGTAATATATACAAATTTAGATTGATGTAAAATTTGGTATTATAATATTTTTATAAAAATTATTTCTAACAAGTATATTAATAACAAGTATTAATTAAGCAGAGGCATGGATGTTCCCGAACAAGGACAACCCTACTTTCAAGAATAAAAAATGACATTGTTAAATGTAATTAATGAAAAGAGCCTACGCGTAGAAGTAAAAGGTAGAGACATAAATGCACGTGTAGTAGGAGATGTCTACAGAATTTTTGAGACAGAGACCTGTTGTGTTCAGGTATAATTTTATATTTTAAATTAGTTTTCTTCTTCGTATTTAATATTTGTAATTTCTCAAAAAATTTAATATCTTTAAGGAATAACATATATTTTCAATAAGTGTATTAAATGTAGATGTGCGTCTAGATGCACTCCAGTTTTTGTTTCGTTAGAGAGTAGGTTAGAGCATCAGTTAGAATTTTAATATATTAGAATATATATCATTTACTTTGTCTATGCTCTCTTTCATTTATTAGCAAAGAATATTGCGTGGAGGACACGTATTCTATTATTTTTGGTATGTTGAAAGGGAAGATTTTTCAAAGGTAAACACGTCTAACTTTTATCTATTTCATGTGTTTTGGAGTGTCTTGAACTGATTGGTATCATAATTTTTTGTTTCAAAGTAAGATTTCCCTTCACATCCCTCAACGCCTTTGTGTATGGTAAGGAATGTTACAAAAATGGTGTAAATTTTTCAGTTTGTATCATTTTTATGGGAATATCTAACGCATGACGCCAAGGAAGGGGAGTTATTTTTGAATGATGGATTTTGAATATAATTCGTTGTTGCATGACGATGAATGATGGATTTAGAATATAATTCATTGTTGCATGACGACAAAGAAATGGAAATATCTTATGCATGACGACATGCAAAGGGAAATATCTTACACATGATTTCTGTGTGACCCTTTATCCTATGGTCTGAGAAGTTATGTTATTTATATGTACCCCTTCATCTGATGGCTTCTTTTCATTATTTCTAATAACTTTCGCAAGCATAAGATTGTAATTTCACTATATAGGAGAATCTGAACTCAAGGTACACGTGAAGACGCATATGTTGTTACAACAAATGAGGCATATCTTGTCCTTGTTATTAATTTAAATAATTGCAATCAAAAATAAAATATGGTGGTTTTGACTGTAATGTTACATTTTTCAGGAATATAACGCTATGAAGTTTCAAATATGTACGCTTCCGGGAATGTATTTCATTTGATTAAATAATTGTGCATTATCAGTTGGTCTAATTTACTATTATGTGAAAATAATATTAATCTATATTTATTTATTTTCTGAGAATACATATTTTATAGGATTTGGTGCCTGACGGCGATGTATTCAAAGCATGTATTGACATAAATAACAAGGCAAATAAAAATGAGCTGAAAAATTAAATGAAACTAGAAGATATGTCTGCAAACGTGATAAAGCGATATGATGAAGATATGGACAAAATATTGCAAGACCAGGTTAACCTTTGGCTGCAAAATCACAATCAAAATTACAGGTAAAGATATGCAAATTTATCTTGATGTATTATTACTTCCAACCTTTTTTTAATTGATCTCCTTTTTTATTTAGGTTAGTTAGAATTGGAAAAAAAGAAAAGCTATGTCAGATATACAAATTTATATTGCGGTACAATTTAGTATTAAAATATTTTTATAAAAATTATTTCTAGCAAGTGTATTAAGAACAAGTATTAACTAACCAGTGGCGTGGATGCTCTCGAACAAGGACAACCCTCCTTTCAAGAATAAAAAATGACATTGTTAAATATAACTAAAGAAAAGAGCCTACGCGTAGAAGAAAAAGGAAGAGACATAAATGGACGTGTAGTAGGAGACTTCCACACAGTTGGTGAGACAGAGACATTTTGTGTTTACGTATAATTTTATATTTTACATTAGTTTTCTTCTTCGTATTTAATATTTGTAATTTCTCAAAAAAATTAAAATCTTTCAGGAATAACATATATTGTCAATAATATTATTAAATGTAGATGTGCGTCTAGATGCACTCCACTTTTTGTTTTGTTAGTGAGTAGGTTAGAGGATCAATTAGAAATTTAATATATTAGAATATCTATCATTTACTTTGTCTATTCTCTCTTTCATTTATTAGAAAAGAATATTGCGTGGAGGACACGTATTCTATTATTTTTGGTATGTTGAAAGGGAAGATTTTTCAAAGGTAAGCACGTCTAACTTTTATCTATTTCATGTGTTTTGGAGTGTCTTGAACTGATTGGTATCATAATTTTTTGTTTCAAAGTAATATTTCCCTTCACATCCCTCAACGCCTTTGTGTATGGTAAGGAATGTTACAAAAATGGTGTAAATTTTTCAGTTTGTATCATTTTTATGGGAATATCTAACGCATGACGCCAAGGAAGGGGAGTTATTATTGAATGATGGATTTTGAATATAATTCTTTGTTGCATGACGATGAATGATGGTTTTAGAAGATAATTCATTGTTGCATGACGACAAAGAAATGAAAATATCTTATGCATGACGACATGTAAAGGGAAATATCTTACACGATTTCTGTGTAACCCTTTATCCTATGGTCTGAGAAGTTATGTTATTTATATGTACCCCTTCATCCGATGGCTTCTTTTCATTATTTCTAATAACTTTCGCAAGCATAAAATTGTAATTTCACTATATAGGAGAATCTGAACTCAAGGTACACGTGAAGACGCATATGTTGTTACAACAAACTGGCATATCTTGTCCTTGTTATTAATTTTAATAATTGCAGTGAAAAAAAAAATTATGGTGGTTTTGACTGTAATGTTACATTTTTCAGGAATATAACGCTATGAAGTTTCAAATATGTACTCTTCCGGGAATGTATTTCATTTGATTAAATAATTGTGCATTATGAGTTGGTCTAATTTACTATTATGTGAAAATAATATTACTCTATATTTATTTATTTTCTGAGAATACATATTTTGTAGGATTTAGTTCCTAATGGCGATGTATTCAAAGCATGTATTGACATAAATTACAAGGCAAATAAAAATGAGCTGAAAAATTAAATGAAAATAGAAGATATGCCTGCAAACATGATAAAGCGATATGATGAAGATATTGACAAAATATTACAAGACCAGGTTAACCATTGGCTGCAAAAGCACAGTCAAAATTACAAGTAAAGAGATGCAAATTTATCCTTAGGTATCATTACTTCCAACCTTTTATTAATTGATCTCCTTTTTCATTTTAGGTTAGTTAGAATTGGTACAAAAGTAAAGCTACGCAAGAAATACAAATTTAGATTGAGGTACAATTTAGTATTATAATATTTTTATAAAAATTATTTCTTACAAGTGTATTAATAACAAGTATGAATTAAGCAGTGGCGTGGATGCTCTCGAAAAGGACAACCCTACTTTTAAGAATAAAAAATGACATTGTTAAATATAACTAAAGAAAATAGCTTACGCGTAGAAGAAAAAGGGATAGACATAAATAGACGTGTAGTAGGAGACTTCTACACAATTGGTAAGACAGAGACATGTTGTGTTTAGGTATAATTTTATATTTTAAATTAGTTTTCTTCTTCGTATTTAATATTTGTAATTTCTCAAAAAATTTAATATCTTTAATGAATAACATATATTGTCAATAATTGTATTAAATGTAGATGTGCGTCTAGATGCACTCACTTTTTGTTTTGTTAGTGAGTAGGTTTGAGGATCACTTAGAAATTTAATATATTAGAATATCTATCATTTACTTTTCCTATTCTCTCTTTCATTTATTAGAAAAGAATATTGCATGGAGGACACGTATTCTATTATTTTTGGTATGTTGAAAGGGAAGATTTTTCAAAGGTAAGCACGTCTAACTTTTATCTATTTCATGTGTTTTGGAGTGTCTTGAACTGATTGGTATCATAATTTTTTGTTTCAAAGTAAGATTTCCCTTCACATCCCTCAACGCCTTTGTGTATGGTAAGACATGTTACAAAAATGGTGTAAATTTTTCAGTTTGTATCATTTTTATGGGAATATCTAACGCATGACGCCAAGGAAGGAGAGTTATTATTGAATGATGGATTTTGAATATAATTCGTTGTTGCATGACGATGAATGATGGATTTAGAATATAATTCATTGTTGCATGACGACAAAGAAATGGAAATATCTTATGCATGACGACATGTAAAGGGAAATATCTTACACATGATTTCTGTGTAACCCTTTATCCTATGGTCTGATAAGTTATGTTATTTATATGTAACCTGTAACAGCCCATTGTACACCGGTATTGTTAACATTAATTATGATATTAAGCGCAGTTACAATCACAGCAGTTCATTTATAAAAATGCGAATAAACTTTTTCCGATTATTACGCGAGCATTTAAAACATAAAAAGGCGTAATAATTAAAAGCTGTGACCGTAACTGTAAACTCTTGCGGAAGACTTATTTAAACTATTTTTCTAACTAACATTACTTATTATAAGTTACTAAGGAGTTCCCATAAACTCACTTAGCCAAATTCCAAACTTTACGTTTTTACCTATTCGGACATGTTTCACTCTTAATTTTTCTGCGACCACACCGCTCGCAACCAAACCTTCTTCTCAGATTAGATCTTTGTCTTACTTAATTCCATTTTCAACAAGCTATCATATGCTCAATTCGGAGCTCATTAGCTCCGGTTATCGCCGTTTGAAGTTGGATCAGCAAATAGCCAAACAACCCCAAAAACAGCTCCAAACCACTCACATTATTCGAATTACTGCACTAAATAAACTCATCCATTTGCTCTCAAATTTTTATCCTACAAACTAGACATCTCAAACTTCATTTTGATATATCACACGCTTAATTTTACTGAGAAACGAAGCGGGAATTATTTTCCCAAATCCGGTCCAGAATCTGCCTCAGGTGCAGGGGCACATGAGCAGTCCGTGTTTCTATATTTTTTTCAGGCCGAATATCAACCCATAATTTCCTCAAATTTTGACAAAAGGTAGAGGACATCTCAACCTTCAAAATGGCGTATAGCACGTACCTATTGGACCTCTATGGAGGGAGATATGCTCTCCCGAAGTTCGCCTAAAATCTGCCAATTCTACAGAAATTTCGCCAGAGTTTCCTTTGTTTTTCCAATAATCCCAAAATTGTAAACAATCATTTAAACCTCAAATGTACCTAATAAACACATGATAATACAGTAATAATCCAATGGGTGGCACACACAAGGACCAACAACGCCTTGGGGCACTTACAACCCAATCCAGTTTATAGTTATTACACAGTTTATACAATAGATCTCACATTATATTTCTTACTTGTTTCAATCACATAGGTCTCATTCACATGTAATTTCACAATATAATCATGTAATCATAACTCTAACATAGGCCTAAAATCCTTCCATCTTGGTACATCATGCCTCTCTTACATTTACAACATACACTTAAATATTACAACTTACGACTTTAACTTCAAATTGCCTTTTACAATATTACAACACCAATTACAAATTTAGACATAAATTTAAATGATACAAACTGCTAGACCTAGGCATGCCAACATGAACAATATGCCAAATACTGAAAATGTTCCTCTATCACCCTGCGGGCCTCTTGCCCGCTGCTCCAATGCTACAGGTACATCCTGAAATAAATGCCCCGAGACGGGGTGAGATATACGAATATATCTCAGTAACCAAGAGGTTCTGGAGAAAACTCCACCCAATGGTTCACTTCGATGCATATCAATAGAATAAAACAACCACTTTGAAAACGGGATATAGCAAGGGATTTAGAGAAATGGGGAATATAAAGATACAAACTACGACGATACAGGATGGTAACCCCAATTCCACGTACGCCCTGGGCATATATAAGCCTATGGGTATCATCCAAGGTGTGTTCACAGAAACCACAACCATGATGCCCAAACCAACCAAAACGCCAAAGACATTCCTAGTGTGCTCCTACCCGGATCACACACCATGACACGCAGTCAACTGGAACTCCCTCCTGGAGACCTATCCAGTGGAAGTCCGAAAATGCCCGAAGGCTAATAAAACTGTCTACTGGCCAAAGACTCGGTACCGCAGTACCCATAGCAACAATGCATGCATGCTCATGTGTTCTATACTATTCATACACACTTCCTACCGTTTCCATCAACTGGCAAGGTGGAACAGAAAAGGGGAGCAAGCCCCAGTACCAAGAGGTTACCTTAAATCGTGTTTCCACAAGCTCCGCAGCAGCTTATCCCTCAACTCGGTACACAGCGGAATGCCTACACAGAGGACATTCCCAATCACTCTCAGTTCAACCAATACATGTGAACTTATAATTATACATGCAATGAACCAATTACTTACCTCAATCCACTTGGTCCCGGACCAAGGGCAACTCACTGATTCAAGATTCGGGATTCAGGTCGACGTACGGCAACCTATACAATAACGTACATCCATCAGTACTCGTCAAATAGTATCAAAACGCAAAATCACAAAAATCCTCCCCATCCTCCCATGATGGTTCGGCCATTGAAGTGTAAATTTGAGATTTATTTTTCTAAATTTTCTTTCTCATTTTATTACGTCTCATTAGGTTGTCAATAGGCCAGTTCAAGTGCCGGTTCGTCATTTTCGCGTCGAATTACATCAGAACGCGAAAATCGCCAAATCACCCCTTTTCCCCTTGGAGGTTCGGCCATGTAGGTGTAAATTTGAGATCTATTTTTCTAAATTTTCTTTCTCATTTTATAACAGTCCCTTAGGTTGTTTAGAGGCTAGTTCAATCGTCGTTTTTCCGTTTTTCGACATTTATGCATCGTTTTGCGAAATATTTCATTCTGGGCTCATTTAGGTCTCTAAACACAATTCACTTTTTTCCATTGATTCAAACACTCTCCAAGCACAACACAACCCATCCAAGCACCATATAACTACACAAATCCTCATCCAAATCATTTTTCAACATCAATTCCTCAATCTTTCGTCAAAGAATCGAATTTTACCCTATGGCATTCCAAGGAATTTCCATTCAACTTTAATCATTCCAACCTTCACACAACCTATTATATCATCATACCATCACGCCACCATTCATCAAACAAGTCTCAACACCAAAATTCACAAGTCCAAAATCATGATCATCAATTTTTCTAAGTTAAAAATCATCACATTTCACTTAAAATTTTCATTGCATTTCTAGCATTACTACATCATTTTAAGGCATTATCATCTAATAGACATTTTCTATTTGAGCTCTCTAACACAACACATCATAAAATCCCTCTTTAGGGTTCATAAACACAATTCACCAATCAACCATTGAAATGTTGAAATAACTCACCCAAATGCAAGGCAAATGACTCCTCCTAGGTATACTCCACCATTGGAGCATTCCAAAGCTCCATGAACACAAAATTCCACAAGTGAGCCACGGCCTTTGAGGGGGAGGATCTCAAAATCCAGCCACTTTCACGATTCAAGGATAGCACCAATGGCTTTAGAAGGCAATTTCCAACAAATTTCAAGTTAAACTTTGTTGAATTTGGTTAGGATTTGAATGATTTAGGTGAGAAGAAAAATTTGAAAGAAAACTTGGAGAAAGAAGGAGGGGGGCTCGGTTTTTGGCTGAAGGAGGGGTGAAGGAGGTGATGAATAGTACTTTGATGAGGTGTTTTAAGTGAATTTTAAGTGGGGTGGGTCCCACGCCACCTCACGCGATTTAAAACGCGTCCAAACTTTCACTAAACGTCCGTAAATTCAAAACCTATTTAGAAACTCTAATTTTTAACATTAACTATTCTCCTTTAATTATGCTTGATCAGATGAATTAAGAGTCCTCCATTCGTTCGGAGAAAACACTGTTTTAAGCTATTACGCGCGCCATTGGCACGCTTCCCCAAACTGTCTTAATTTCATCGAATATTATAAGAAATCATATTTCCTAACTCATTAGACCTTTTTTAACTCATCTTTGAAACCTAGAGCTCAAAATTTTACGGTGCAATCATAACGCGGTATTTTTACCCGCGAAAAACACTATTCACTGATTTTTCTGAAACTTGCCTATCCACTCAATTTTTCGTTCTGAACCCATTTCCAGGGTTATTTTTACCATATGAGACCTTCTACTCAATTTTTTTATCTTCCTAGGGTTGCGTGTTGGCTAATTACCATTTTGCCATTTCTTTGTATTTTGGCCTAATCTTTAGGATTTTCACTAATCCATCACTTGATTGCTCACTTGATATTTTAATTACTTGATTTAAAAGTGTGAGGTATTATACTCACCCCAACTTTTAGAATTTTGTCCGCAAAATTAACTCATACTCATCCGCTAACTCAGGACACAGTCTGAGAATCTCATCCTCCCGCTCCCAAGTAGCATCCTCAAGTGTGTATCTTTACCATATAACTTTTATCACAAGCATGATCTCCTTTTTATGATACTCATTATCCTTTGATCCTTCATAATTACTCGTCTCTCATGGTTCTGTGACATTTTAATTCACAATACTTTAAACTTTCTCTGGTTTACCGTTTCTCTTTCGCTGATTTGTAGGTAATAATATAACCATATTACGGATTTGTCGGTATCAATTTACCTCATTCTCATCTCTATCTATCTTTCTGACCCATGGTCATTCTCAAAAGCACATAATCGTTTTCATACTAGGCTCTAACCGTTCTCATGCACATTCACTAGTCATTCCTGGAGTATTTCCAACTCACACGTTCTTTAGTACTGAACTCTTTTCGATGTCCTCACTATTTTGACAAAATTACATGACGACAAAGAAATGGAAATATCTTATGCATGACGACATGTAAAGGGAAATATCTTACACATGATTTCTGTCTAACCCTTTATCCTATGGTCTGAGAAGTTATGTTATTTATATGTAACCCTTCATCCCATGGCTTCTTTTCATTATTTCTAATAATTTTCGCATTCAAAAGATTGTAATTTCACTATATAGGAGAATCTGAACTCAAGGTACACGTGAAGACGCATATGTTGTTACAATAAACGAGGCATATCTTGCCCTTGTTATTAATTTAAATAACTGCAACGAAAAATAAAATTATGGTTGTTTTGACTGTAATGTTACATTTTTCAGGAATATAACGCTATGAAGTTTCAAATATGTACGCTTCCTGGAATGTATTTCATTTGATTAAATAATTGTGCATTATGAGTTGGTCTAATTTACTATTATGTGAAAATAATATTAATCTATATTTATTTATTTTCTGAGAATATATATTTTACGGGATTTGGTGCCTGACGGCGATGTATTCAAAGCATGTATTGACATAAATAACAAGGCAAATAAAAATGAGCTGAAAAATTAAATGAAACTAGAAGATATGCCTGCAAACGTGATAAAGCGATATGATGAAGATATGGAAAATAATTGCAAGACCAGGTTAACCTTTGGCTCCAAAAGCACAATCAAAATTACAGGTAAAGATATGCAAATTTATCTTGATGTATTATTACTTCCAACCTTTTTTTATTTGATCTCCTTTTTTATTTTAGGTTAGTTAGAATTGGAAAAAAAGAAAAGCTATGTCAGATATACAAATTTATATTGCGGTACAATTTAGTATTAAAATATTTTTATAAAAATTATTTCTAACAAGTGTATTAAGAACAAGTATTAATTAACCAGTGGCGTGGATGCTCTCGAACAAGGACAACCCTCCTTTCAAGAATAAAAAATGACATTGTTAAATATAACTAAAGAAAAGAGCCTACGCGTAGAAGAAAAAGGGAGAGACATAAAAGGACGTGTAGTAGGAGACTTCTACACAGTTGGTGAGACAGAGACATTTTGTGTTTAGGTATAATTTTATATTTTACATTAGTTTTCTTCTTCGTATTTAATATTTGTAATTTTTCAAAAAAATTAATATCTTTCAGGAATAACATATATTGTCAATAATTGTATTAAATGTAGATGTGCGTCTAGATGCACTCCACTTTTTATTTTGTTAGTGAGTAGGTTAGAGGATCAATTAGAAATTTAATATATTAGAATATCTATCATTTACTTTGTCTATTCTCTCTTTCATTTATTAGAAAAGAATATTGCGTGGAGGACACGTATTCTATTATTTTTGGTATGTTGAAAGGGGAGATTTTTCAAAGGTAAGCACGTCTAACTTTTATCTATTTCATGTGTTTTGGAGTGTCTTGAACTGATTGGTATCATAATTTTTTGTTTCAAAGTAAGATTTCCCTTCACATCCCTCAACGCCTTTGTGTATGGTAAGGAATGTTACAAAAATGGTGTAAATTTTTCAGTTTGTATCATTTTTATGGGAATATCTAACGCATGACGCCAAGGAAGGAGAGTTATTATTGAATGATGGATTTTGAATATAATTCGTTGTTGCATGACGACAAAGAAATGGAAATATCTTATGCATGATGACATGTAAAGGGAAATATCTTACACATGATTTCTGTGTAACCCTTTATCCTATGGTCTGAGAAGTTATGTTATTTATTTATATAACAAGGCAAATAAAAATGAGCTGAAAAATTAAATGAAACTAGAAGATATGCCTGCAAACATGATAAAGCGATATGATGAAGATATGGACAAAATATTACAAGACCAGGTTAACCATTGGCTGCAAAAGCACAGTCAAAATTACAGGTAAAGAGATGCAAATTTATATTGAGGTATTATTACTTCCAACCTTTTATTAATTGATCTCCTTTTTCATTTTAGGTTAGTTAGAATTGGAACAAAAGTAAAGCTACGTAAGATATACAAATTTAGATTGAGGTACAATTTAGTATTATAATATTTTTATAAAAATTATTTCTTACAAGTGTATTAATAACAAGTATTAATTAAGCAGTGGCGTGGATGCTCTCGAACAAGGACAACCCTACTTTTAAGAATAAAAAATGACATTGTTAACCTCCAAAAAAAAAATGACATTGTTAAATATAACTAAAGAAAAGAGCTTACGCGTAGAAGAAAAAGGGATAGACATAAATAGACGTGTAGTAGGAGACTTCTACACAATTGGTGAGACAGAGACATGTTGTGTTTAGGTATAATTTTATATTTTAAATTAGTTTTCTTCTTCGTATTTAATATTTGTAATTTCTCAAAAAATTTAATATCTTTAATGAATAACATATATTGTCAATAATTGTATTAAATGTAGATGTGCGTCTAGATGCACTCCACTTTTTGTTTTGTTAGTGAGTAGGTTTGAGGATCAATTAGAAATTTAATATATTAGAATATCTATCATTTACTTTGTCTATTCTCTCTTTCATTTATTAGAAAAGAATATTGCGTGGAGGACACGTATTCTATTATTTTTGGTATGTTGAAAGGGAAGATTTTTCAAAGGTAAGCACGTCTAACTTTTATCTATTTCATGTGTTTTGGAGTGTCATGAACTGATTGGTATCATAATTTTTTGTTTCAAAGTAAGATTTCCCTTCACATCCCTCAACGCCTTTGTGTATGGTAAGACATGTTACAAAAAATGGTGTAAATTTTTCAGTTTGTATCATTTTTATGGGAATATCTAACGCATGACGCCAAGGAAGGAGAGTTATTATTGAATGATGGATTTTGAATATAATTCGTTGTTGCATGACGATGAATGATGGATTTAGAATATAATTCATTGTTGCATGACGACAAAGAAATGGAAATATCTTATGCATGACGACATGTAAAGGGAAATATCTTACACATGATTTCTGTGTAACCCTTTATCCTATGGTCTGAGAAGTTATGTTATTTATATGTAACCCTTCATCCCATGGCTTCTTTTCATTATTTCTAATAATTTTCGCAAGCATAAGATTGTAATTTCACTATATAGGAGAATCTGAACTCAAGGTACACGTGAAGACGCATATGTTGTTACAACAAACGAGGCATATCTTGTCCTTGTTATTAATTTAAATAATTGCAATGAAAAATAAAATTATGGTGGTTTTGACTGTAATGTTACATTTTTCAGGAATATAACGCTATGAAGTTTCAAATATGTACGCTTCCGGGAATGTATTTCATTTGATTAAATAATTGTGCATTATGAGTTGGTCTAATTTACTATTATGTGAAAATAATATTAATCTATATTTATTTATTTTCTGAGAATACATATTTTATGGGATTTGGTGCCTGACGGCGATGGATTCAAAGCATGTATTGACATATATAACAAGGCAAATAAAAATGAGCTGAAAAATTAAATGAAACTAGAAGATATGCCTGCAAACATGATAAAGCGATATGATGAAGATATGGACAAAATATTACAAGACCAGGTTAACCATTGGCTGCAAAAGCACAGTCAAAATTACAGGTAAAGAGATGCAAATTTATCTTGAGGTATTATTACTTCCAACCTTTTATTAATTGATCTCCTTTTTCATTTTAGGTTAGTTAGAATTGGAACAAAAGTAAAGCTACGTAAGATATACAAATTTAGATTGAGGTACAATTTAGTATTATAATATTTGTATAAAAATTATTTCTTACAAGTGTATTAATAACAAGTATTAATTAAGCAGTGGCGTGGATGCTCTCGAACAAGGACAACCCTACTTTTAAGAATAAAAAATGACATTGTTAAATATAACTAAAGAAAAGAGCTTACGCGTAGAAGAAAAAGGGAGAGACATAAATAGACGTGTAGTAGGAGACTTCTACACAATTGGTGAGACAGAGACATGTTGTGTTTAGGTATAATTTTATATTTTAAATTAGTTTTCTTCTTCGTATTTAATATTTGTAATTTCTCAAAAAATTTAATATCTTTAATGAATAACATATATTGTCAATAATTGTATTAAATGTAGATGTGCGTCTAGATGCACTCCACTTTTTGTTTTGTTAGTGAGTAGGTTTGAGGATCAATTAGAAATTTAATATATTAGAATATCTATCATTTACTTTGTCTATTCTCTCTTTCATTTATTAGAAAAGAATATTGCGTGGAGGACACGTATTCTATTATTTTTGGTATGTTGAAAGGGAAGATTTTTCAAAGGTAAGCACGTCTAACTTTTATCTATTTCATGTGTTTTGGAGTGTCTTGAACTGATTGGTATCATAATTTTTTGTTTCAAAGTAAGATTTCCCTTCACATCCCTCAACGCCTTTGTGTATGGTAAGACATGTTACAAAAATGGTGTAAATTTTTCAGTTTGTATCATTTTTATGGGAATATCTAACGCATGACGCCAAGGAAGGAGAGTTATTATTGAATGATGGATTTTGAATATAATTCGTTGTTGCATGACGATGAATGATGGATTTAGAATATAATTCATTGTTGCATGACGACAAAGAAATGGAAATATCTTATGCATGACGACATGTAAAGGGAAATATCTTACACATGATTTCTGTGTAACCCTTTATCCTATGGTCTGAGAAGTTATGTTATTTATATGTAACCCTTCATCCCATGGCTTCTTTTCATTATTTCTAATAATTTTCGCAAGCATAAGATTGTAATTTCACTATATAGGAGAATCTGAACTCAAGGTACACGTGAAGACGCATATGTTGTTACAACAAACGAGGCATATCTTGTCCTTGTTATTAATTTAAATAATTGCAATGAAAAATAAAATTATGGTGGTTTTGACTGTAATGTTACATTTTTCAGGAATATAACGCTATGAAGTTTCAAATATGTACGCTTCCGGGAATGTATTTCATTTGATTAAATAATTGTGCATTATGAGTTGGTCTAATTTACTATTATGTGAAAATAATATTAATCTATATTTATTTATTTTCTGAGAATACATATTTTATGGGATTTGGTGCCTGACGGCGATGGATTCAAAGCATGTATTGACATATATAACAAGGCAAATAAAAATGAGCTGAAAAATTAAATGAAACTAGAAGATATGCCTGCAAACATGATAAAGCGATATGATGAAGATATGGACAAAATATTACAAGACCAGGTTAACCATTGGCTGCAAAAGCACAGTCAAAATTACAGGTAAAGAGATGCAAATTTATCTTGAGGTATTATTACTTCCAACCTTTTATTAATTGATCTCCTTTTTCATTTTAGGTTAGTTAGAATTGGAACAAAAGTAAAGCTACGTAAGATATACAAATTTAGATTGAGGTACAATTTAGTATTATAATATTTTTATAAAAATTATTTCTTACAAGTGTATTAATAACAAGTATTAATTAAGCAGTGGCGTGGATGCTCTCGAACAAGGACAACCCTACTTTTAAGAATAAAAAATGACATTGTTAAATATAACTAAAGAAAAGAGCTTACGCGTAGAAGAAAAAGGGATAGACATAAATAGACGTGTAGTAGGAGACTTCTACACAATTGGTGAGACAGAGACATGTTGTGTTTAGGTATAATTTTATATTTTAAATTAGTTTTCTTCTTCGTATTTAATATTTGTAATTTCTCAAAAAATTTAATATCTTTAATGAATAACATATATTGTCAATAATTGTATTAAATGTAGATGTGCGTCTAGATGCACTCCACTTTTTGTTTTGTTAGTGAGTAGGTTTGAGGATCAATTAGAAATTTAATATATTAGAATATCTATCATTTACTTTGTCTATTCTCTCTTTCATTTATTAGAAAAGAATATTGCGTGGAGGACACGTATTCTATTATTTTTGGTATGTTGAAAGGGAAGATTTTTCAAAGGTAAGCACGTCTAACTTTTATCTATTTCATGTGTTTTGGAGTGTCATGAACTGATTGGTATCATAATTTTTTGTTTCAAAGTAAGATTTCCCTTCACATCCCTCAACGCCTTTGTGTATGGTAAGACATGTTACAAAAATGGTGTAAATTTTTCAGTTTGTATCATTTTTATGGGAATATCTAACGCATGACGCCAAGGAAGGAGAGTTATTATTGAATGATGGATTTTGAATATAATTCGTTGTTGCATGACGATGAATGATGGATTTAGAATATAATTCATTGTTGCATGACGACAAAGAAATGGAAATATCTTATGCATGACGACATGTAAAGGGAAATATCTTACACATGATTTCTGTGTAACCCTTTATCCTATGGTCTGAGAAGTTATGTTATTTATATGTAACCCTTCATCCCATGGCTTCTTTTCATTATTTCTAATAACTTTCGCAAGCATAAGATTGTAATTTCACTATATAGGAGAATCTGAACTCAAGGTACACGTGAAGACGCATATGTTGTTACAACAAACGAGGCATATCTTGTCCTTGTTATTAATTTAAATAATTGCAATGAAAAATAAAATTATGGTGGTTTTGACTGTAATGTTACATTTTTCAGGAATATAACGCTATGAAGTTTCAAATATGTACGCTTCCGGGAATGTATTTCATTTGATTAAATAATTGTGCATTATGAGTTGGTCTAATTTACTATTATGTGAAAATAATATTAATCTATATTTATTTATTTTCTGAGAATACATATTTTATGGGATTTGGTGCCTGACGGCGATGGATTCAAAGCATGTATTGACATATATAACAAGGCAAATAAAAATGAGCTGAAAAATTAAATGAAACTAGAAGATATGCCTGCAAACATGATAAAGGGATATGATGAAGATATGGACAAAATATTACAAGACCAGGTTAACCATTGGCTGCAAAAGCACAGTCAAAATTACAGGTAAAGAGATGCAAATTTATCTTGAGGTATTATTGCTTCCAACCTTTTATTAATTGATCTCCTTTTTCATTTTAGGTTAGTTAGAATTGGAACCAAAGTAAAGCTATGTAATATATACAAATTTAGATTGACGTACAATTTAGTATTATAATATTTTTATAAAAATTATTTCTAACAAGTGTATCAATAACAAGTATTAATTAAGCAGATGCATGGATGTTTCTGAACAAGGACAACCCTACTTTCAAGAATAAAAAATGACATTGTTAAATATAATTAAAGAAAAGAGTCTACGCATAGGTGAAAAAGGGAGAGACATAAATTATAACACCTCACAATTTTAAATCAAGTAATTAAAATATTAAGTGAGCAATCAAGTGATGGATTAGTGAAAATCCAAAAGATTAGGCCAAAATACAAAGAAAGGGCAAAACGGTAATTAGCCAACACGCAACCCTAGGAAGATAAAAATTGAGTAGAAGGTCTCAGATGGTAAAAATAACCCTGGAAATGGGTTCAGAACGAAAAATTGAGTGGACAGGCAAGTTTCAGAAAAATCAGTGAATAGTGTTTTTCGCGGGTAAAAATACCGCGTTACGATTGCACCGTAAAACGTGCCAGTTGAATTTTGAGCTCTAGGTTTCAAATATGAGTTAAAAATGGTCTAATGAGTTAGGAAATATGATTTCTTATAATATTCGATGAAATTAAGACAGTTTGGGGAAGCGTGCCAATGGCGCGCGTAATAGCTTAAAACAGTGTTTTCTCCGAACGAATGGAGGACTCTTAATTCATCTGATCAAGCCTAATTAAAGGGGAATAGTTAATGTTAAAAATTTGAGTTTCTAAATAGGTTGTGAATTTACGGACGTTTAGTGGAATCGGAGGAAAATTCGGATTAGTTTTAAATCGCGTGAGGTGGCGGTGGGACCCACCCCACTTAAGTGACTTAAGCCACATGTGCTTGGCACTATTCATGCATCACTTTCCTCCCTTCTTCTTCATGAAACCCGCAGCCCCCTCCCCCAAAAACCCCATTTGCATTCAAATTTTCTTTTCACCATAACTTGATCATTTCTTAACCAAATCAAGTGATTTTTGTGTTGAAATTTGTTGGAAACAACCTTCTAAACACATTGGTACCACTCTTGAGCCTTGAAACCGTGTATTTGGGGAGATATTGGCCATTTACAGCCACGAAATTTTGGAGAAAAAATGGTTGTCCATGGAGCTTTTTGATCTTCCATTGCTTGGAGGAGTCTTGGGTTAGCTTCTAGCCTTTGTTGTGAGTATGTTTCCATCCCATTTACATGGTTTAATTGTGATTGAATTTTTGGAAACCTAAAGCTTGATTTGATGATGTGTTGTGTTAGAGAGCTCAATTTGAAAATGTGTATTAGATGATAATGTGTTAGAATGATGTATTAAAGCTAGAAATGCGATGAAATTTATTGGTGAAAATTGATGAATTTAACTTAGAAAAATTTGATGATCATGACTTTGGACTTGTGAATTTTGGTGTTGAGACTTGTTTGATGAATTGTGGCATGATGGTACGATGATATAATAGGTTGTGTGAAGGTTGGAGTGATTAAAATTGAATGGAAATTCTTTGGAATGTCATAGGGCAAGATTCGAACCTTTGAGGAAAAATGAGTGAATTGATGATGAAAAATGATTTGGATGATGATTTGTGTAGTTATATAGTGCTTAGATGGGTTGTGTTGTGATTGGCAAGTGTTAGAATCAATGGAAAAATAATAAGTGGTTTAGTTGGCATAAATGAACCTAGAGCGAAATATTTAGCGAAACGATGCTTAAAAGACGTAAAACGGCGAAACGACAGTTGAAATGGCCTTATGGCAACCCAAGGATGGGTACTAAAATGAGAAAGAAAATTTAGAAAAATAAATCCCCAATTAACACCTATATGGCCGAACCTCCAAGGGAAAAAGGGGGGGATTTTGCGATTTTCGCGTTTTGATGGAATTCGACGCGAAAATGACGAACCGGCACTTGAACTGGCCTATTGACAACCTAATGAGACGTAACAAAATGAGAAAGAAAATTTAGAAAAATAAATCTCAAATTTACACTACAATGGCCGAACCATCAAGGGAGGATGGGGAGGATTTTTGTGATTTTGCATTTTGATGCTATTTGACGCGTACTGATGGATGTACGTAATTGTATAGGTTGCCGTACGTTGACTTGAATCCTGAATCTTGATTCAGTGAGTTGCCATCGGTCTTGGACCAAGTGGATTGAGGTAAGTAATTGGTTCAATGCATGTGTAATTGTAAAGTAGCATGTATTGTTTGAATTGTGAGTGATTAGGAATGTCCTCTGTGTAGGCATTCCGCTGTGTACCGAGTTGAGGGATAAGCTGCTGCGGAGCTTGTGGAAACACGAATTAAGGTAACCTCTTGGTACTGGGGCTTGTTCCCCTTTTCTGTTCCACCTTGCCAGTTGATGGTAACGGTAGGAAGTGTGTATGAATAGTATATAACACATGAGCATGCATGCATTATTGCTATGGGTACTTATGTACCGAGTCTCTGGCCAGTAGACAGTTTTATTAGCCTTCGGGCATTTTCGGACTTCCGCTGGATAGGTCTCCAGGAGGGAGTTCCAGTTGACTGCGGTCATGGTGTGTGATCCGGGTAGGAGCACACTAGGAATGTCTTTGGCGTTTTGGTTGGTTTGGGCATCATGGTTGTGGTTTCTGTGAACACACCTTGGATGATACCCATAGGCTTATATATGCCGAGGGCGTACGTGGAATTGGGGTTACCATCCCGTATCGTCGTATTTTGTTTTCTTTATATTCCCCATTCTCTAAATCCCTTGCTATATCCCGTTTTCAAAGTGGTTGTTGTATTCTATTGATATGCATCGAAGTGAACCATTAGGTGGAGTTTTCTCCAGAACCTCTTGGTTACTGAGATATATTCGTATATCTCACCCCGTCTCGGGGCATTTATTTCAGGAGGTAGCAGTGGAGCAGGAGCCTCGGGCAAGAGGCCCGCAGAGTGAGCGCTGGAGCGCTTCATATTTTGCATTTTGTTGGCCGTTTGGCCTAGGCTAGACTTAGGGCATGAACATGTCATTTGTATTTATTAGTAGCTTCATTAGCATCTTGTTCATGCCATTTTGCCTAAGTCTAGTAGTGATGTATTTGGTTATGTTGTCTTTTAAATTAAGTTGAAATTTTAGAAGAATGTAATTTGAAGTTTTAGTTTCAAGTTGTAATTTGTAAAGCCATATTGTAATAGTATTGATGCATGTCTAACTATGATGGAAGGGCCTTAGGCCTATCTTAGGTTATGATAATATGTATGATGGAAATATGCATGAAAAAGGTGTTAGTGATTGCAACTACTTAAGAATGATTAATATGGACTCTATGTTTAATAACTATAAACTGGATTGGGTTGTAAGTGCCCCAAGGCGTTGTTGGTCCTTGTGTGTGCCACCCATTGGATTATTGTTGTATTATCATGTGTTTATTAGGTACAATTGAGGTTAAAGGATCTTTTACAAATTTGGGATTATTGGAAAAACAAAGGAAACTCTGGCGAATTTTCTGTAGAATTGGCAGATTTTAGGCGAACTTCGGGAGAGCATATCTCCCTCCATAGAAGTCCCCTAGGGACGTGCCATACGCCATTTTGAAGGTTGAGATGTCCTCTACCTTGTGTCCAAATTTGAGGAAAATCTGGGTTGATCTTCGGCCTGAAAAAAATAGAGAAACACGGACTGCCCATGTGCCCCTGCACCTGAGGCAGATTCTGGACCGGATTTGGGAAATTAATTCCCGCTTCGTTTCTCGGTCAAATTGAGCGTGTGATATATCAAAATGAAGTTTGAGGTGCCTAGTTTGTAGGATAAAAATTTGAGGGCAAATGGTTGAGTGGATTGAGTGCAGTAATTCGAGCAATGTGAGTGGTTTGGAGCTGTTTTTGGGGTTGTTTGGGCTAATCGCTTATCCAACTTCAAACGGCGATAACCGGAGCAAATGAGCTCCGAATTGAGCGTATTTTAGCTTGTTAAAAAGGGAATTAAGTAACACAAAGATATAATCTGAGAAGTAGGGTTGGTTGCGATCGGTTTGGTCGCAGAAAAACTTAGAGTGTAACATGTTCGAATTGGTATAAAACGTAAAGTTGGAAATTGGCTAAGTGAGTTTATGGGAACTCCTTAGTAACTTATAATAAGTAACGTAAGTGATAAAAACAGTTTAAATAAGTCTTCCGCAAGAGTTTACGGTTACGGTCACAGCTTTTAATTATTACGCCTTTTTATGATTTAAATGCTCGCGTAATAGTCGGAAAAAAATTTATTCTCGTTTTTATAAATGAACTGCTGTGATTGTAACTGCGCTTAATATCATAATTAATGTTAACAATACCGGTACGTAACGGGCTGTTACATAAATGGACGTGGAGTAGGAGACTTCTACACAATTGGTGAGACAGAGACATGTTGTGTTCAGGTATAATTTTATAATTTAAATTAGTTTTCTTCTTCGTACTTAATATTTGTAATTTCTCAAAATATTTAATATCTTTAAGGAATAAAATATATTGTCAATAATTGTATTAAATGTAGATGTGCGTCTAGATGCACTCCACTTTTTGTTTTGTTAGTGAGTAGGTTAGAAGATCAGTTAGAATTTTAATATATTAGAATATCTATCATTTACTTTGTCTATTCTCTCTTTCATTTATTAGAAAAGAATATTGCGTGGAGGACACGTATTCTATTATTTTTGGTATGTTGAAAGGGGAGATTTTTCAAAGGTAAGCACGTCTAACTTTATCTATTTCATGTGTTTTGGAGTGTCTTGAACTGATTGGTATCATAATTTTTTGTTTCAAAGTAAGATTTGCGTTCACATCCCTCAACGACTTTGTCTATGGTAAGGCATGTTACAAAAATGATGTAAATTTTTCGGATTGTATCATTTTTATGGGAATATCTAACGCATGACGCCAAGGAAGGATAGTTATTATTGAATGATGGATTTTGAATATAATTCGTTGTTGCATGACGATGAATGATGGATTTAGAATATAATTCATTGTTGCATGACGACAAAGAAATGGAAATATCTTATGCATGACGACATGTAAAGGGAAATATCTTACACATGATTTCTGTCTAACCCTTTATCCTATGGTCTGAGAAGTTATGTTATTTATATGTAACCCTTCATCCCATGGCTTCTTTTCATTATTTCTAATAATTTTCGCAAGCATAAGATTGTAATTTCACTATATAGGAGAATCTGAACTCAAGGTACACGTGAAGACGCATATGTTGTTACAACAAACGACGCATATCTTGTCCTTGTTATTAATTTAAATAATTGCAATGAAAAATAAAATTATGGTGGTTTTGACTGTAATGTTACATTTTTCAGGAATATAACGCTATGAAGTTTCAAATATGTACGCTTCCGGGAATGTATTTCATTTGATTAAATAATTGTGCATTATGAGTTGGTCTAATTTACTATTATGTGAAAATAATATTAATCTATATTTATTTATTTTCTGAGAATACATATTTTATGGGATTTGGTGCCTGACGGCGATGTATTCAAAGCATGTACTGACATAAATAACAAGGCAAATAAAAATGAGCTGAAAAATTAAATGAAACTAGAAGATATGCCTGCAAACGTGATAAAGCGATATGATGAAGATATGGAAAAAATATTGCAAGACCAGGTAAACCTTTGGCTGCAAAAGCACAATCAAAATTACAGGTAAATATATGCAAATTTATCTTGAGGTATTATTACTTCCAACCTTTTATTAATTGATCTCCTTTTTTATTTTAGGTTAGTTAGAATTGGAAAAAAAAAAAAGCTATGTCAGATATACAAATTTATATTGCGGTACAATTTAGTATTAAAATATTTTTATAAAAATTATTTCTAACAAGTGTATTAAGAACAAGTATTAATTAACCAGTGGCGTGGATGCTCTCGAACAAGGACTACCCTACTTTTAAGAATAAAAAATGACATTGTTAAATATAACTAAAGAAAAAAGCCTACGCGTAGAAGAAAAAGGGAGACACATAAATAGACGTGTAGTAGGAGACTTCTACACAGTTTGTGAGACAGAGACATTTTGTGTTAAGGTATAATTTTATATTTTACATTATTTTTCTTCTTCGTATTTAATATTTGTAATTTCTCAAAAAAATTAATATCTTTAAGGAATAACATATATTGTCAATAATTGTATTAAATATAGATATGCGTCTAGATGCACTCCACTTTTTGTTTTGTTAGTGAGTAGGTTAGAGGATCAATTAGAAATTTAATATATTAGAATATCTATCATTTACTTTGTCTATTCTCTCTTTCATTTATTAGAAAAGAATATTGCGTGGAGGACACGTATTCTATTATTTTTGGTATGTTGAAAGGGGAGATTTTTCAAAGGTAAAAACGTCTAACTTTTATCTATTTCATGTGTTTTGGAGTGTCTTGAACTGATTGGAATCATAATTTTTTGTTTCAAAGTTAGATTTCCCTTCACATCCCTCAACGACTTTGTCTATGGTAAGGCATGTTACAAAAATGGTGTAAATTTTTCGGATTGTATCATTTTTATGGGAATATCTAACGCATGACGCCAAAGAAGGAAAGTTATTATTGAATGATGAATTTTGAATATAATTCATTGTTGCATGACGATGAATGATGGATTTAAAATATAATTCATTGTTACATGACGACAAAGAAATGGAAATATCTTATGCATGACGACATGTAAAGGGAAATATCTTACACATGATTTCTGTGTAAGCCTTTATCCTATGGTCTGAGAATTTATGTTATTTATATGTAACCCTTCATCCCATGGCTTATTTTCATTATTTCTAATAATTTTCACAAGCATAAGATTGTAATTTCACTATATAGGAGAATCTGAACTCAAGGTACACGTGAAGACGCATATGTTGTTACAACAAACGAGGCATATCTTTTCCTTGTTATTAATTTAAATAATTACAGTGAAAAAAAAATTATGGTGGTTTTGACTGTAATGTTACATTTTTCAGGAATATAACGCTATGAAGTTTCAAATATGTATGCTTCCGGGAATATATTTCATTTGATTAAATAATTGTGCATTATGAGTTGGTCTAATTTACTATTATGTGAAAATAATATTAATCTATATTTATTTATTTTCTGAGAATACATATTTTATGGGATTTGGTGCCTGACGGCGATGGATTCAAAGCATGTATTGACATATATAACAAGGCAGATAAAAATGAGCTGAAAAATTAAATGAAACTAGAAGATATGCCTGCAAACATGATAAAGGGATATGATGAAGATATGGACAAAATATTACAAGACCAGGTTAACCATTGGCTGCAAAAGCACAGTCAAATGTACAGGTAAAAAGATGCAAATTTTTCTTGAGGTATTATTACTTCCAACGTTTTATTAATTGATCTCCTTTTTCATTTTAGGTTAGTTAGAATTGGAACCAAAGTAAAGCTATGTAATATATACGAATTTAGATTGTGGTAAAATTTAGTATTATAATATTTTTATAACAATTATTTCTAACAAGTGTATTACTAACAAGTATTAATTAAGCAGAGGCCTGGATGTTCCCGAACAAGGACAACCCTACTTTCAAGAATAAAAAATGACATTGTTAAATATAATTAAAGATAAGAGCCTACGCATAGAAGTAAAAGGTAGAGACATAAATGGACGTGTAGTAGGAGATGTCTACAGAATTTGTGAGACAAAGACCTGTTGTGTTCAGGTATAATTTTATAATTTAAATCAATTTTCTTCTTCGTATTTAATATTTGTAATTTCTCAAAAAAATTAATATCTTTAAGGTATAACATATATTGTCAATAATTGTATTAAATGTAGATGTGCGTCTAGATGCACTCCACTTTTTGTTTTGTTAGTGAGTAGGTTAGAGGATCAGTTAGAATTTTAATATATTAGAATATTTATCATTTACTTTGTCTATTCTCTCTTTCATCTATTAGAAAAGAATATTGCGTGGAGGACACGTATTCTATTATTTTTGGTATGTTGAAAGGGAAGATTTTTCAAAGGTAAGCACGTGTAACTTTTATCTATTTCATGTGTTTTGGAGTGTCTTGAACTGATTGGTATCATAATTTTTTGTTTCAAAGAAAGATTCCCTTCACATCCCTCAACGACTTTGTCTATGGTAAGGCATGTTACAAAAAAGGTGTAAATTTTTCGGATTGTATCATTTTTGTGGGAATATCTAACGCATGACGCCAAGGAAGGAGAGTTATTATTGAATGATGGATTTAGAATATAATTCGTTGTTGCATGATGACAAAGAAATGGAAATATCTTATGCATGACGACATGTAAAGAGAAATATCTTACACATGATTTCTGTGTAACCCTTTATCCTATGGTCTGAGAAGTTATGTTATTTATATGTAACCCTTCATCCCATGGCTTCTTTTCGTTATTTCTAATAATTTTCCCAAGCAAAAGATTGTAATTTCACTATATAGGAGAATCTGAACTCAAGGAACACGTGAAGACGCATATGTTATTACAACAAATGAGGCATATCTTGTCCTTGTTATTAATTTAAATAATTGCAATGAAAAATAAAATTATGGTGGTTTTGACTGTAATGTTACATTTTTCAGGAATATAACGCTATGCAGTTTCAAATATGTACACTTCCGGGAATGTATTTCATTTGATTAAATAATTGTGCATTATGCGTTGGTCTAATTTACTATTTTGTGAAAATAATATTAATCTATATTTATTTATTTTCTGAGAATACATATTTTATGGGATTTGGTGCCTGACGGCGATGTATTCAAAGCATGTATTGACATAAATAACAAGGCAAATAAAAATGAGCTGAAAAATTAAATGAAACTAGAAGATATGCCTGCAAACGTGATAAAGCGATATGATGAAGATATGGAAAAAATATTGCAAGGCCAGGTTAACCTTTGGCTGCAAAATTACAGGTAAAGATATGTGATGAACCCTTAGTTCATCATGGTTTTTAGCAGGAATTAGGATCAAATTGTGTGATTAAATGATGAAAAACAAGGTTAATGTCATAAGATGTCCTCAATTACAAGTTCAAGAGCTTTATTGGAAATTTGTATGATTCTTGTAGGAAAAGCTAGCTGGAAAGGCAACTGGAGAAGGAAGAAGATTCTGGAGCTCAAGAGGAGAAAAATTTCTAAGTGTTGAGCACTAAAACGTCCACACTGAGCGTTTTAGCGCCCTACTACAGGAAGAGGCCAAAACTTGCTGGTGATGAGCGCTAAAACGCCCACACAAAGCGTTTTAGCGCGCTGCTGCACTTAGAAGATGGAAAATTGCTGGTCTTGGGCGCTAAAACGCCCTGCAATAAGCGTTTTAGCGCCCTGAAGTGGAAAAAAGACTCTGGTCTCCACCGCTAAAACGTCCAAATCAAGAGTTTTAGCGTTGGAGTCAGTTAAAGTCAGTTGAGCATCCATCAAGTTTGGACGCTAAAACGGTCATTCCTTAACGTTTTAGCGTTGGAGTCAGTTAAAAGCAGTTGAGCATACGTAAAGCATGGACGCTAAAACGGTCACTTATGGACGTTTTAGCGCCCACATCAGTTTTCTATTTTTAATTGTAACACTATAAAAGGAAAAGCCTTCACACTTAGTGGGATCTTTGGATCTGAAAAGATCTGATATTTTCTCTCTCTCTCTTAAACTTTTCTCTGACTTCTCTCTAAATTCTCTCAGTATTTTAGTTTTTGTATTAGGATTTCTTTGTAATAGTTTGGAGATTGAAGACCTTCAACATGGAAATGAAGTTTGATTCTTCTTCTCTTGTCTATTCCTTAGTCATGTCTGAGTAGAGTCTTTGTAGTCTGAATGCAATAGAACTCCATGATAATATTATGTTGATCTGATTAATATGATGAAGTATTTTTCATGTGTTGATTTGAGATTTTCTGATTTAATTATTTCTATCAAGGAAGCAGTATAGAACAGGGATGTTTATATGACTTCTGTATCTGATAATCTCAACATCAGAATTCTAGTACTCAAGGGATTGATGCTAGAGTTCTGATGTAATCTTAAGACTTTAGTATTTCATGCATGTATTAAGAAAGAGATCACCAAGGGATTGGGGTTTCTGATTAATGTCTCTATCAGGGTAGTAAGGGATTACATCTTGATGATAAGTAAAAGGTTGATTAACATCACATGGAAAAGAATTCATCATATGATCAGTTTTTACATGGGTTATTATGGAGGAAAGTTGTTTTCTGACTACTTGTTGTTTTCTTAATTCTTGATCCATATTTATTTTGTGTCAAATTACTTACAATCAATTTTCTGGTGACAAAATTATTCATGACTTTTACAAATTCTTATCTGATTCAAATTAGTTTTCTATGGTTTATTGGTGCTTGAACACAATTCCTCGTGGTAACGATCTTTACTCATCATTTTATTACTTGTACGACTAGTGCACTTGCTAAACGTCCAACAAGTTTTTGGCGCCGTTGCCGGGGAATTAGTTTTTCAACACTAACTGATACCATAGAATTCTGAGATTGAATCCTTTTATTTTCAGTATTTTAGTTTATGTTAAGTTTCTGGTCAATTTAGATTCTGGTATATGCGAGGTACACTTGATCCGAATTTGTTGTTGTATGATCCAGAATTAGAAAGGACATTGAGGAAGCACAAAAGGGCAGCCAGGCAAAGGAGACAGTTGCAAGAAATTGGTGAATCCAGTACGGTTAATCAGGAAGAGATAATGGCAGAGAATCACAGACCACCACC
>NW_026897174.1:0-29391 GCF_033153095.1 Gastrolobium bilobum | reverse complement strand
ATCAATTTCAATAGTGGGTGCAATATCATTTCTATCAGCAACCTGTGTAGTGTCTGCAAACATTTCAGCATTAGTATTCGAGTATCCAGCATGTTTGCAAAGTCAGTGCAATTTCCACATAACAATTCCCAGATTTATATTCAGATGCATCTGAAAATAATAATGAGTATATGGAACTGAAATACTTTAACAGTATGCATAATGTCAAAGATGAGCGCGTTTAAGCTTCCTCTCTCGCGCTTAAGCGCGGAGAGGCAGTAAGTTATGGTCATTTTTATTGTTTATCGCGCTTAAGCTTCCCCTTGGGGGCTGAAGCGCGCTCTTCGTATGGGATTTTTCAATTGTGGAGCGCGCTTAAGCGCGATACTGAGAGCTTAAGCGCTCTGAGGAGGATTTATCAGTTTTGGGGCTTAAGCCCTCTATACTTAGAAAATTTTCTCCATAATTTCCTATTCCTTGCATTCATCTCTACTGTGTATTCTTCCACCTCAATAATTCTGCTCAATATCATACACAAAACATATAAATGAATAAGAGTTGCGTACCTGTGTATGCTTTAATCCAGTTACACCTGAAAGTCCATCTCAACAGAATTTGATCATTAACCTCAATGTTTTTATTTTATTTTTATTTTTATGATATGACTAAAATAAACTATGCTAAGAATAATTAAAATAAGCTAAACTAAAATTAAATTACTAAATACTAAAATGTTGGAAAATAAAAAATATAGTTGGGTTGCCTCCCACAAGCGCTTGTTTTACGTCACGAGCCTGACGTACCTCTTTTATGTTCATGGTGGTTCAAAGCATGGGCTTGGTGATGACCAAGCTCTATCATTCAGAAATGGTGTCCTCCCATAGTACTCTTGTGCATATGAGTGAGATGAAGTAGGCTCAATAGCTTTGAATTTTGTGTTTACGTGTTTTCCCTTGCTCCTGAGCTTCTCCATTTTAACCTTTGGCTTACTTTCTTGAGAAGAATTCTCTTTGTGCTCTTCTTCTCCTTTCTTTTCACTAATATAGTAGACTTGATCTTCTGGTTGAATTATAGGTGAGGGAACTTCTTTATCAAAGAACTTGAAAATTGCTTGCTCCCCGTCTACCCGTAAGATCAACTCGCCTTTCGGTACATCAATCAGCGCTCCTGAGGTTGCCAAGAAAGGTCTTCTGAAGATCATAGGAATAGTAAAATTTTCCTCTATATCAAGGATGACAAAATCAACAGGAATGATGAATTTGTCAACCTTTACCAGTATGTCCTCAATAATGCCATAAGCTTGCTTTGTAGAGCAGTCAGCCAGTTGAACTATTGTCTTGGTTGGCCTTACTTCAGTGATCCCCAGTTTCTTCATCATAAATAGTGGCATCACGTTGATGCTGGCACCGAGATCACATAGAACATTTTTCACTTCCATATTGCCTATGTTGCATGGAATGCTGAATCTTCCTGGATCTTTAAGCTTTGGAGGCAACTTTTTCTGGATAATGGCACTACATTCCTCTATCAGCGTCACCGTCTCACATTCTTGTAGCTTACGCTTTCGTGATAGAAGATCTTTCATGAACTTTGCGTAATTGGTCGTGTTCTCCAAGGCCTCAGTAAACGGGATATTGATTTGCAGCTTCTTGAAAATGTCAAGGAATTTGGAATACTGCTGCTTTTTGATTTCCTTTCTGAACCTCTGCGGATATGGAATCTTTGCATAAGGTGAGAGCTCCAATGGCTTTTCTTGCCTTTCTTGAGCTTTCTTTTTCTCCCATTTGAACTCTTTCTTTTCAGGAACAGTTTTCTCTGCAGCAAATTCTTTGGCAACTTCCTTTTCTTTTTCCTTTTCAGTTGCAAGTTCATCATCTTTCTTTTTCTCTACTGAAGGCTTTACCACAGGTTCAATGGCTTTCTCACTCATAGTAGTAATCGCATTGCAGTGTTCCCTACTTGGATTTGGAATAGTGTTACCTGGAAAAGTTTCTTGAACTCTTTCAGTGAAATGCTTTGATAGCTGGCCAATCTGAGTTTCAAGATTCCGGATAGAAGCTTCTTGATTCCGGAATGAGGCCCTTGTCTCTTGCATAAAGGTTGAAGTGTCCTCTCTGAAATTATTGGAACTTTGAATGTAGTCTGATGTGGTCTTGGATAGTTGTGCAAAGGCCTTTTCCCATTCTGATTGTTGTGGAGGTTGCTGTTGCACTGGCATAGGAGGATTTAGCTGATGGTTCGAACTATAACTGAATCCCGGGTGTTGATTTTGATTTTTATTTCTCCACCCTTGATTTTGATTATTGCCGTATTGGTTCCTCCCTGGATTATATGGAGCTTTCTGATCATGCCAAATTCCATTAACATCTGCAGTTTCGGGTGCCTGGCAGTCTTCAGTAGCATGAGTACCTACACAAATATCACAAATGATAGCAGGAGTATTAACAGAAGAAACTTGAAATTCAGAAAATTGTTTTGCGAGAGAATCTAGCTGTTGTTGCTGTTTCTTATTGGATTGTAAAATCTGATCATTCTGGGCCAAGATGGCATCACAGCCATCAAGCTTCATAATCCCCGCTCTTCTCTGTGGTGCGGGAGCATTATCATACTCCTGAGAGGCTAGAGACTCTAGTAATTCCAAGGCTTCCTCTGGAGTTTTTGTCTTCAAGGACCCTCCTGATGCAGCATTCACCACTGTTCTTGTGTTCGACGTCATCCCTTGGAAGAAGGTTCTCGCTTGCTCCCAGGCTTCAATGCCATGTTGGGGACACTTCCTGAGCAGTCCTTTGAATCTTTCCCATGCTTCATATAGAGATTCACTTTCTTTTTGTTCAAAAGAAGTGATATCCCCCTTGAGCTTTGCCATCTTCGAAGATGAGAAAAATTTATCCAAAAATTTGGTTCCCAAGTCGTCCCAGTGAGTGATGCTTCCTTGAGGTAACGATTGCAACCATCCTCTTGCTTCGTCTATAAGTGAACATGGGAACAACCTGAGCAAAATAGCATCCCGAGACACCCCGTTCATTTTCAAGGTATCACAATATAGCAAGAAGTTTTCCAGATGGATGTAAGGGTCTTCAGTGCTTCCTCCGGCAAATTGGTCTTTCTGAATTAATTGTAAAAGTGCCGGCTTGAGTTCGAAGTTGTTAGCATCCACGTTTGGTCTAACAATACTCGCCGTCTGTGGAACTCGAGCAGGAGTCATGTAATCTCCCAACGTTCTCGGAGGTGGTGGAGGTGCATTGTTGTCTCCCATTGCTTCTTCTCTTGGTTCTGTTGAGCTTGAAGCTTCTTTCTCTTGCTGTCTTCTTTCTTTAGCAAGTTTTCTGTTTCTTTTGCTGTTTTCTCTATCTCCGGGTCGAATTGCAAGGAATCGGTGTCAACGGTACCTCGCATAAACCAGAAAAATAGATTATATAAAATAAGAAAAATAAAACTGAATTTAAATAACAGAAAATTAAATAACAGAAAATAAGGTCCAATCTAAAGAATTAATAGCTACTATTAATGTTGAAATAGTAATCCCCGGCAACGGCGCCAAAAACTTGTTGCTACTCACGGCAAGTGCACCGATCGTACAAGTAATATATGATTAAGTAAGAGATCGTTCCCACGAGGATTACAGTTCAAGCACTAATTCACTATCGCAAACTTAGTTAGACAATCGAAAGTGTATTTGGAAACAGGATTTGAATTGCATAATTAAAATATTAAATATTAAGCTAATTACTTGCAAGAATTAAAGACAAGAAATTAAAGATGTGATTTAACTAATAAAATAAAAACGTAGCTAGGGGTTCGATTTCCTTTAATCTCCTTATTATGATTCGAAGTCCTTCTTTACGTTAACTGTCCTTAATATCAATCTAACCAATTCTTTCGCATGTTATTAGAGCTCAATCCCTTGTTACTCTAAAATCTTTACAATATTGGAAGAACCCTAGTTCCCCGGTTATTCCCCAAGCATGCAAGCATTAAATTCAAGAATCTTAAAGATTACGCAAACCCTATGTTTATCCCTAGAATCATAACGTTTACGATGAAGTTATCAGATATGGATCACACACTAACATTCCTATTGTCATGCATTCACCGATGATCATTATATAAGATTCAAGTCTATATAAAGCATTAAAAACAGATAACTTCATTCATGATAAAAAGGAAAATTAACGTACGAATTGTTCAAAGCGTAATAAATCGACTAAAATCCATCTAACCCTAACTACTTAAAGAACTAGCCGGACATGGCAAAATCAAGAACAAAAGAAAATAGAAAAGCTCCCCCAAACTCCATAGATAATTGGTGGATCTTCAATATCTCCAGTGAACACTTGACGTTGATCCGTCTCCGCCGCTCACGAACATGAATATGATGTTCCTCCGCGTTCCTTCAGCCTCTGAGCACCCAAGAGTTGTTTAGCAATGTAAAGTTATCTATTTCTGGTCCCCAATGGTGTTTTAAATAGGTCAAGAGTTCGTATTGCAGTAGAAAACTTGAATGGGCCTAAGTTGGACTTGTCTGGGCGCTTAAGCTTGTGAATGGGGGCTTAAGCTTCCACTTTTAACAACTTGATAAGATCTTCAATCTTATTGTTTTCACCTTGATTCATCTTCTTTTCTGATTTGATCTCTCTTTATCTAAATCTTCATATTTGAATCATTTGTTATCAAATCCCTTTAAAAATAACAAATATATTAATTAGTTCCAACAATCAGATAATGTTCATGATTATCATTTTAAAACCCTAATTTTTGACTTGTTCAACTAGATAATTCATATTATTTTAGTCCATTAAACAAGATAAACTAAAGGTTTATCATGTAGCATCATCTCGAATCTGCGCTACAAGAGGTAATAATAAAACTATGATGATCCTATACATCTAAATCACTATAGTCTTAAACGCTTCTGCAGATGCAAATGCTCCTACAGTTATATTGTTATATATATATATATATATATATATATATATATATATATTAAAAGTTAAAATTTATATATAATATAAAAAGATACAAAATAGTAAATTTATTGAAGTACAGGGGCACAATGTTCAATCGCCCCCTTTTAAAAATAGGTTAATTTATGAGTTCAACTCATTTCAATCCTTACGTGAGTGTGTTAGGTTTGGTCATGTCAAAGAAAATAAAATCTTCTAACCCAATACTCAGAAAATATCCAAATTCCAACCCAACTTAATCTAATCCACAACTCTAGAATATGAATACCCTGATGGTTATCATGTGAATTGACACCGTTATTGCTACTGAAAGTTCTATGATATATTTTGTTGGTCAATTATGTGTGAGTCTGATTAATTGAATTTGAGGAAACTTATATTTACTAACTTTTTGTGTATTTCGGAAAGGGATAGGATATTGTGACACTCAAGTTATGTTACACCCATGTGACACCCAATCAATCTCATCGTTAGATCGCTTATGTTGATCCAACGATTATATTTATTTCCATCTTTGTATGGTCATGACTTCCCAAGTTTAAAGTGAAAGCATTAACTATGGGAAATCATAACCATACAAAGGTAGAAATAAATATAAAATATTAAATTTGAGAAATCATGACCATACAAAGATGAAAATAAATATAACCGTTGGATCAACATAAGCGATCTAACGGTGAGATTGACTGGGTGTCACATGGGTGTAACATAACTTGGGTGTCACAATATCCTATCCCTTTCGGAAATTACAAATTTAAAAATATTGGTACTTCTTGGAATATATAATTTAATTTTTAAATAAATTTTTTTATAAAGATAATCTTTATTGAATTTTATGCTTTTTCAAAGTGACAGAAAATGAATGTTTGTCGTAACATTGGGGGAAGCCGGAAAAGAAGTTTCCGTAAATTTGGAAGGAAATGAGATCTGCTTTCAATGATTTTAATTTGCTTGGTGCTTTTGGTGTTGGGAATGAATCTTTTCGGATGAAAAAATAATCATGTGATCATGTTATTTGATCTAATCACTTATTTAAAAATTATATATATATATTTTTTACCTCATCATCCATAAATAGTCATAATCAAATAATATGATGACATTATTAATTTTCTACATAAGATGATTCACTCTACCTTCTGTTTGAGTAATTGTGATGAATAACTTTGCAACTGCCAACTGTCAGTTATGACCACACCATAGAAAATAACAAAAATGAAGCATTAATATGTTGTATTGGGTTTGGAGGATACGTTGGTTGTTGGTTTTGACTAATTCAAACTTAGTTAGGTGTCACTGTCTGTGTGTTCTGATTTTCCGCTGCTTCTGCTTCGGGGAAACTTCTTCGCCTCGCGCCTCACGCTATCTGCTGGGACTTTATTTCAATTAAATAATCGGTATTTTATTAGCAAAATGACGTTTTGGTTTTGTTTGGTACCATAATTACAAGAAGGGGAATCATACTCTTCAGCAACTGGCAAATGGATCTCTCATGCACTAGATATATATTTTTAAAGTGGATCCTATTATTTAATAAAATAAAATAAAAAAACTGTTGACACTATTCTCCGTGGGTGTGCAGAAAAAATTCATATCCACTCCAGCAGCGGAAGAGAATATAGCCCCATAGAAGAATGACGTTTCATATTTGTTTGCTATGACAGAAAAGAAAGAAAGAATTGTATTAAAAAAATTATATATATATCAAGGGGGTTGGTTCAAAGTAGGATTGGTTGAAGTGATACAATTTTGTTTTAAGGAAAACATGTTTTCCTTTTTAAACTAGAAAAAGTTTCTTTTATTAGTGATTCATAATATAAGTGGGGCCTATAAAATGAAGAAAAAAAAAAATCAAAGTAAAACCCACTTATGCTAGGAATAACTAGTAAAAAAAAAATTTCTTTAAAAAAAAAAATATTTTTCCTTTTGTTTAAATAAGTTTTGACTTTAAATTCTCATGATTATAAAAAAATTTCTTCAAAAGAGTTAGTCTATTATGATGTAGATATTCTCGTCTCGAATATAATTGCCTCTTTAATGAAAGATACATAGAATTTATTCATATAGAAAGAGCACAAAAAGAAATTGATTCAACTAGTACATACTTAATTCATCTTAATTTATAAAAAGAAAGAAAAAGTATTGGTCTATTGGAGAAACTATTAATCACATTAGAAATATATGTATGAAATTAATTTATTTTTTTATTGTTAATAAATTTATAAACTTAAATTTTTTTTTCCTTCCCAGTTTTTTCGTATGGAGGGAATTAAGAATTAAAGGTTTTAAAAAGAAGGAATATATATTTCAAAAAAAGAGAGAGAAGAAGAATGGATATATTAGGCCAATTCTTTTCTATTTTCCTTTTTTTTCTTCATTCATATATTACATAACATACAGACCCACTACAGGGAATTTGGGGTTTAGCGTCGGTTATTTTAATGAGCGGAGGCGGTTTAAACAGCCAGCAAAAATTTTGACGTCACTTTAAAAACCGCCTGTGAAAATGCGGCCACTAAATCCATTTGCACGATTTGGCGTCAATTTTCTCAACCGACGGAATAACCGCCGTTGAGCTTTAGCTTAAAATTAAAAAAAAAAAAAAAAAAGCAGCAAAAACAGCTGCTTTTATTTGTGCAGAAGCCAAATAATCAAATCTAAGTTAAGACACATTAAAGGCATTATAACTGATTCTTTAAAAACCACATCAAAGGCATTATAACTGCTTCTTTAAAAACCAAACCAAAATTAGATTCTTGTAAAAGATTAGTTATTATTGTATTTCATGTGACAACAAATGGCAACCTCTTTCGTCATAATCTAAAAGGAAAGTGAAAGGGCTTTTCAGCTCTACACAAACTATTGACTCCATCCTAATACTATCTTCTGAGCTGCAAGAGCTTCAACCTCTAGAGTTGGTTCCCATAATAGTATAGTCTCTGCCAGTAATGATGTCACCACATATGGATCCCCGGACGCCTATCTTCCAAGTAACCTATGATCAAGATGTAAACAAAGAAATTAATGAAAAGTTTGATTTGGTGAATTGTGTGACTAAGTTATGGCTAAATATCCAGGTGAATACAGGTGCCAAAAATAATATGATACAGAGCTGCTTCCTTGCAGAAACACCAAAGAGCCCCATAGTCTCTCTCTCTATTTATATATATATATATATATATATATATATATATATATATATAAATAAATAATATGAGAATAGAAGCACTGCCACCAGTAAGGCTAGAGCAGCAAAACATACTAAACCAAGTAAGAAATTATAAAAAAAAAAGGTGCTCAATGATAACCAATTAACCACATACCTTCAGTTTCTTATTAGGAGCAAGAGCTTGAGGAGGAATAACTGAAGTCAATTCGCACAATGGCTTTATGACAGCAGAATAAGTGGGATGTTCAATTTCCCTAACAAAAGTTTAAATAAAAAAAATCTTCATATGTATAATGAACATGGTGCATTATCACATTATTAAGTAAAAAAATAAGAAACATAAAGCCACCAAAGGTGAGAGAAAACTACATACCATAGTGAGAATCTTTGACGCAGGTTAAAATATCAAGGTTTGGAGCTCGAGGATGACACCAAGAAGCCACATTGTGGTCGAAACTGGCTTTATACGCCGCAGCTCCTGAGAATCAAAAGCATGCAGCAATAATTAAATTAATAATTCATGCTAAGTCTCTCCAGCTACCAGGAGATTTTTCACAGAATCAAAAATATCCAAGTGTTGGCTCCACTACCACACCTTAAAGGAGACTGTGTCCCATATTGCCAATTACTTATCTGCACCAATTGTAATTAGCTGAGGAGCACCTCCCATCACCCTAGATAGCTCAACTGCTACAACCCCACCATTGTGTGCCTAGATACATCATGCGTTATTATTATTAACTAATGAAATGTGCATGCATGGAATCAGTACATATGTACAAATAATCAACCACGGAAAACATAGTAACTAGAAATTGTAATTTTCTAATAATTTATCTAGATGGACGCAACGCTGCAGCAAATAGTGCTGGAACTAGTAATGCAAGTGCAATTATAAATATAAACCAAAGAAATTAGAACTCTGAACTAGCAACGCTGCAATAAATAATATAAACCAGCTTTTTCTAGCAATGCATCAGCTTCTGCAGGACCTCTGCTTCCAGGTTTGTAAGGGATTGGCTTGAACTCCCTTTTATCAATGCGATGCAAAAGTGGGGTGAAGATCTCCCAAGATGCCTGATAAGAGATAAAAAAACACAACTATTAAAGTTGTGAATCAATACCATTTTGCAATAGTCTATGAAGCATGTAATGATCTTTACCTTCAACTCATCTCTTCGAACACAATGATGAATTAGACGCTCATAAACATGAACTAGGAAAAATAGCATACGTGTCAAGAATTAGACGCTCATAAGCCTTTGGAATGGTTATGCCTTGATAGCGTTGCCTATATGACAAATCTAGTTCACTTTGAACTGTGGACATCTCCAGTCCAGGTTGCTTGACCTGCATGAGACATTGAACTTGTCAGTCCAATCTCAGAAACATCATTCAATTATTTTAGCATTTTATGGCCATATCTTAACGAATTTAAGATATAAATTTCTTTCATTATCACAATATAACAGGTAAAATAAGAAAATGTTAACTAGCAAAGTTGCATTAACTTTAAGAAGAAATTGATTCCAAACAGCAGACTGGACAGAAATTATGTAATGACCAGTTGCTAAACCTGAAGGCCTAAAACATTCAGCTCCTGCATTTCCTTATTATTTTTGTTAAAGAAGAATTGAATCAGAAAATAATTACCAGTAGCAATTTTACTTAAAATACTAAAGCAATCTTTTAAATGAGGTAAGCTGATAATTTACAAAACTAAGGTATATATATATATATATATATATATATATATATATATATATAAACCAAAAGTAGGCACTATTGTTAATTCCAGGATATAAGCAAGCCTTGTAATGAGCATCAGATATATCACGTCCGAATGTGTGACAATCCATTTTATTAGAAACAAATATGGTTAAGAAATCCCGAATTCCAAAGACTAACTCTAACCATTACTAAAACTCAAACATTATTAGGGTTCTGTGGGTGTAGGAAACACCACTTCAACAATTACATATAGCAATTTCCTTTCCACACCATCCACACGCATGCTACACATGTGGCTGGACTTTACTAACTCAATTGGTGCATAGCCACCAAGTGGCAACCAGGTCATCCCCCTCCTTGCGTGCATGTACGCCACATGCTTAGCTAAGTTGACACTTGACACCCTCTCATTCTCCACGGCAAAACACCATTGACCAACATCTCATCAATTCAAAATTTTGCATCTTCAAACACATTCATGGTAAAGACTCTCAAGGAACCCACACATGGCCAAGCTTTCCCAACCCACGCAATGCATGCCCTCCGAGTGTCAAGTAAACCCCCTCATTTTCACTTGCATGACCGCCACCTAGCCAGCATTTGGACAAATTGCAAATCCATTTATTTTCAGTCAAAACACATTTGACTACATTCACTTTCTTGTTGTTCATCTTCTGTACCGAAGACTATCATCCGCCTCTGTTGATATCGTTTTCAAACTTTCCCCAAGCAAGAACATACCACCAAGTTCTCACCACCTCTAGCTTATTTCTCCATTTCTCAACCGAAGCCAACATCTACTTCTCCATTAATTTTTCCATAGCCGAAACAGACTAGCTAGGAGAGTGACCTCAAACTTGGGTTCTTTAAGCTTACAACTCACATGCAAAGCCACATTTCTTTCAAAATCCAAGCCGTGAGTCTCATATTGAAGTTGAAGTTGAAGTTATAGTTCATTCATTCCTCATCCAGTTTGGCCAAAGATTTAAAAGGAGGAGGCACGAACCCTTGCTAAGAGCTTCAAGAAGGGGAAACAAGGAACTATAACTAGGAAAAAACACTGATTTGTTTGAAAAGTGGGAAGGTAAATTCTAGCCTTGTGTGTGTTCCCCTCGCTTACGGGTATGGTGATTAAAGAAGGGTGATTTATGTGAAAATTTTAGTGGTTATAGCCCTGACTTAGCCAATTAATTCAGGTTTTTATGGAATGAAGTTCTGTTTATTCATTGTATAATAATGGGAATTAGGAACTCTATTAGTTATGTCACCCTCGGCTGTGTTAGGAATATAGGAGTACTTCTTTGTGTGCCCTGTTTTGTTGAATCCAACCAATTGGCTAATGACATATGAAGGAATACCTAATTAAATATGCAATATGAAATTCACAAATTCTTGTGAAATGTGAATAAAACACGAAAGAAAACTACAAGTGACATTATTTATTATATATATATATATATCATAAAAAATGGAAAATGAGATACTACAAACCATGAAAAATTGTTAAATACATTACTTACTGTGGTTGATTGCTCACGATGGAGATTCGGAGCTTGCGCCATCGAAACCAGATTCTGAGCCTGTGACAAGAAAGCTCATGTTGATGGAATAAAATAGCAATAAATCCAAAAAAAAGGAAAATCAAAAAGTCAAATTTAAATCTGAAGCAGGTTAAAGAACAATACCTATAAAGAACAATGACTGAGCTCAACACAAAATTCTAAAATGAAGATAAGGAATTAACTTAGGGTTTATGGCATGGAAGATTTCGAATTGAATCAGCTTCGATGCAAAATCGCAAATCTAATAAGGATTGGGAAGGAGTTCTTACATACCAATAAAAATGGTAAGATTTACCCCAAACAATTTCCCTTCTCTGAGGTCCAAAATATCTCGCTTGCTTGAGAATCAGAAAAAAATATATCGCAATTGAAATGATTGACAAAATTTAAATGTTGAGATTTTTAGATAAATGTGAAGTGTAAGAGTGCCTTGTGGAAAGTGAAAGAGAAAGGGCGTGGTGTGATTTTGTAAATGGTTATATTAACCCGGTTAAATTTATCATTTAAAATGCAGGCGTTTATATAAACCCGCCATTAGTAAACGGCCACAAAAATGCGAATTTGTTGTAGTGTACCGGTAGTAGGGTTTTTATTTATTTATTTATAAAGTAAGATATAACCTTGCGTTTGCATTAATTTTTTAGCTAAATTAATTTAACTTATTTACAAAGAATTTCAAATTTAAATGAGGTCAATTTATTAATTAAATTAGTTTAACATATAATCAGTTAAGCACGCTAAGTAAAGCGTCTCACCTGTTTATATAAAAAAAAAAGAAGCGTCTCACTCTCACCTTATAAACGAGTTCAACAAAAACTTCGTTCTCCCCATAATATTTTCTCGCACCCGACCTTAGGAATTAGGATGATTATGGTCGGAATCTATAAAAATAAATTGCCATCTCTCTCATAATTTTATTTATTTATTCATATTAAATTTTCCATTGGCTCTCTGATTTATTAGCTTGATCCAATACACTATTTATCTAGCTATGGCCTTGGCCTTAATATAATAAGAATAATATTTATACGTTTTCCAATACACCATCTATTAACTGTTTGTCATTTTAAATGATATAAAGTTACGTCATTTTAAGAGAGAGATAGACACAGAATAAATTTTTTATTTTAATTTTAAATTAAAAAAAATCACTCACTTTCTTTCTCCCATGATTTTTATTTTTTGTGTCTATCTCTTTTTTAAAATGACAAACACCAAGCCTATTATTTAAATTATTACGTGACAAATTTCTTTTATCAAATTTTCAACACTATTGCGTATTCAGAATTCGAAATTGAGATTATTGGTTAAACTTGAACAATTCCTTACCAATTATTAATCCACGTATTTGGTGTTGAGGTTCTTAAAGTTTAAAAGTTAATATCACAGTTGATTGAGGTAACTAGTTAAGAAATTAAACTACATTCAATGCAGAACAAATTAAGAGTTGGCAACGGGATAATAGGTTGTTGTTATTTTACCAAAGGATAGTATTTTTTTCAACCAAGAGAAATATATAACTTTTTTCCGGCCGTTTGACGTTTAATAAATAAATTCGAAAAATCATAATCATACAAAAGTAAATGAAAATATAAAATACAGAAAAACATAACCAATCAACAGTGTAAGATTTATTGCTGGACGTCCAGCAACCAGAGAAGTGATTTTACTATATATATATATATATATATAGGAAAAAATATTTTTACAGTTACTGCAGATAAGTTATCTGATTTTTTTTCCTAAAACAACGTCGTTTTGGTATTGAAATCTTAAAAATTTATAAATATAAAGACTGTTATAACCCTAAAATAAATTAAAATTATAAAAACATCATGATTTCCGCCCTAAAACGATATTGTATTAGGCTTACTGCAGATAACTTATCTGCAGTAACTGCAGAAAAAGCGAACTCATATATATACATATATATATATATATACATATATATATATATATATAAACTTTTAGATTACGAATTCCATTTAGGGAAATCAGTTTGTCATGTTGTAGGAATGACACTGTTTCTTCTTACAACAAGGATCCGATTCTGTATCCTGAGCATCCGATTTTGGATCTGACTTTTTTTTAAGTGTGGGCCCCACACTTGATTTGTGTGTATAGGTCAAAAGCTCTTATTATTTGACATGTCAAAAAGCAACTCTTCCATTTATATATCTTTATAAATGTTTTATCCCAGTGAGAATTTTGATACTAACCAGGCCACTTCTCCCGTGTGGTGACTGGGCCGAGGACTAAACTAGCCTATTTGACCCACGACCAATTCGTACAACAAGGAGGCCCAAGGATTGATATAAATATAACCATGGTCCATGACCAAGGAGTGGTTCAGCAGAATGTAGGAACAACGGGAAGGGTATGCATGAGTCTGTCAAGTGAGTCTGATAGAGAAGTGCAATTTTCTGTACATGAGCTTTGACTTCTTCCTAAATTGATTTATGGTTAGCTGAACTAATGCGGAAGAACAAGAAGCCACTTCATTTAACTATGTGAATGGATTAGATTTTACGAAAACATTGGTCTCTCTTACACCTAAGATAATAAGTCTCCTCTTAAACTTATCTACAAAAATATACTAGTTGCTTTAGATGGTCAAAATAAATGCGCCATTGTTAACATCTTTGACTTGTTCATCTGATTATTACAATGAGGCTTTGTTGGCACATGGCAGTATCACAAAATTGGCAGAAGATTTCCGCTCAAAGCAACGATATTCTCCATCTCTTTCACCAATAAGGGTGGTGTCAGGGTAGGTGATTCGGCAAGTCAGCACGTATAGGAGTACTAATTTAGACATAGAGAGAACCCAAGATGCATTTCATTATCATTAATCAATTGACTAATTTCATTTTCAAGTTTTTATATTTATATCTCATCGATTAAGTGATTTAGAGCTTGTTAAAAAACTAAAATGTTACTTCCCTACGTGATATTGACTAAATAAAATAAAAAAAAGTGAATTTGATTGATGCTAAAGTAGCACTGTTTGGTGTATGATTATGGTGGAAGGTTTTTGGTCTAAATTGGCTCTAGCAAGTTGTACCAAGGGGGATTCATTTGTTAGGTTTAACTTTTAGCATGTATCAAGTCAAATAAATACATACTTTGCTCAAGGAATCCTTGTTTTCAATTGCAAATCTTTCTGCCCATCCAAACTTCATTCCAGGTGGTATCCGGTATGGATCTTGTTGCGACTTTGACAAGTACACCGATCGTACAAGTAATAAAGTGGTAAAAGTAAGATTATCGATCCCACCAAATTGAATTGATTTATCAAGCAATAATTTATTTATATAATTAAAGTTGGATCGATCTTGGAAGTCTTTGAAATATGACGTGGTTAATAAAAACATAAATTTAAAATCTTTATTTTTGATTTTCAAAATTAATAACTAAGACGCAAGAACGCAAACAAGAACGAGTCAAATTTAATTAAAAACGAGCGTAGTTAGGAATTTGACTTCCCCAATATTTTCCTAACAAGTCTAATCTTTCATGCAATTAACTTTTAAGATCAATTATTGACAATCCTTTCTAATTTAACTGAATCCTCAATCCCTTGGTGGTTTCAGTTCTTTACTCTATTATAAGGCTCTAATCCCTTAGGGGGCGTTTGGTTGAGGAAATTTTTTTGGAATAGTAGGGAAATGAGATAGATAGAGAAATGATTGAAAAGATAGATAAAATGAGATAGGTAGAAAAATGTAAAAAAAAGTTGTTTGGTGGGGAAAAACTTTACTGGAAAAATTAGGTAACTTTATGAAATCAACAGTGCATTAAAAGTCAGATAACCGATTTTCCGAAAAATCGCACCTTCAAATTGGGTTTCTAAACAGTGCGGATATCTATGTTTCTCATAAATCCAGACAAATTAGATAGATGGGTTTTTGGTGAAAAACGTTGAAACAAACATGGTGTTTCTAAAAGTCATACTTGAGAAAGATAGATATCCCCTGAAAAGCTCCCAACCAAACACCACCTTAGGGTCTTTTTCTAAAGCAAGCTTTAAGGTCAAGAATTATGCATCATAGAATTTATAAGACTATTCTTAGAACATACAAACTCTAGTAATTAATCAAACGGAATCAAAAAAGCAATATTCCTATTGGCATGCAAGATTTTAATGGCCATTCAAGATTGGTCAAATCATAAACGAGACTAGGAATTTAAAATAGATAATTGCATAATTGAAGCATGAAAAATAATTACAAGAAGGATTAAATAGCGTTCAGGAACCCATTGGTTTTGTCTTGCCCTAACTACATAAAAAGAACTAGCCTAACATATTCAAAAAAAATAAAGAAAAAGATGAAAAGAAACTAAAATTCATAAAAGAAACATAAAGTCCGGTCTCCATGGTGAAGCTTTGACTGTTTCTCCGCTCCTTAGATCTGGAACGGAGCTTCTCTGCCTCCTAAGTCATCGTTGGTCACCTCCTAGCCTTTCTCTATCGTGTCCTCGGATGAATGGAATGAGCCATAACGTGCGTTTTTATAGAAATAAAAATGGGCTTTTTAATTTGGACCAGGCTCGCTGAGGATAATTTTGATTAATTCTTTATTTTTTCTTGATCCTTATCCTTTGCAACTGCCTTTATCGTTCAGAATTCGTAATTTATTCCTTTAAACATGAAACAATATGCTAGAGATCAAAATTACATCCAGTTGTTGAAATCTTAATATCTTTTGCATTTATTAATTAACACTATATGTTTAATTAGATTAATCATTATTTAAGCTAATTTTAATCTTAAAAACATAATGTCTATGACACTCATCAAATCTCCCTTCCCACTATAACTGATTTGGTATTTGCTGTTATCTTTGACAAATTAATTGGACAAAAAAAATATACATAACCTTCTCCATTTGGACTATAGTTCAATACACATTATTAACCAGTTAAAAATAAAGTGTGAGTGATAAAAAAAAAAATTTTAAGAAGAAATGAACTAAGCATGATATAAATAAGTAAATGAGCCTATAAATTCATTACCTTTAGGCTGGCTTGAGTTGAGTTGTGGTGTTAGATTCCGTGAATCTGCCCAACAAGTCCAATGATCAATTGTTTTTATTCCCATACATTTTAAAAACAGAACTTTTAGTTTTTAGCTACTTGTTTTAGTTTGTGGTCGATCACCTCCTGTGTTTTTGGATACATTTGGTAGTAGTATCGACTATCGATTTCTTTTTTTTAGTAAAAGGAGAAAGAATAGTTCGCTTTGTGCTCACCACACAGCTCCGTAGTAGTATCGATTTCTACCTCGACCATTAATTTTTGTGTGGAGATTACCACGACCATTAATGACTCTTCTTTTTCGACTCAACTCATTTTTACTAATGCACAATTATTCATTTACTCTCCAAAGTAATTCTGAAAGTAACTAGGTTTTGAGATAAACCGCTTTACCCTTAGTTGTGAATTTGAAATAATTTATGTTTTCTTTTTTTCTTTCGTAAAATAAGAAAAATATCGTGCAAATTGTCTCATTAATATGTTTTGGATTCTAAAATCTCGTATAGGTTGGCAACATTTTTGCAACATGCCAAAACTATCAAGGAGAATCTTTCTGCCAGTCATTACAACGTGGTGGATTTTTGAAAGGAATATTTGAAAGATGTTTCCAATTAAACTATGCAGCTGAAAATAGATTAAATAAATTTGTTTCTTAGATAAATTGCATGTTAAATAAAAATTAGCCTAGTTAATTTTTTGATGTGTCATTAGACCTTTTTTAAACCTTAATTATGAGCTTGAAAGAAACTTGTGTATATATTTTTATCTAAAACTAAGCAACTTAATAAATAATATGTTCTCCATCCATAGAGTCAAAACCAGGCAGGATCTCCATGTAAACCTCTTCTTCTAACTCATCATTAAGAAAAATATTCTTTACATCAAATTGATTTATATCCAAGATGTAATGGGAAGCAAAGGACAACAAGGATCTCACAGTATTCATCTTTGCAACTGGGGCAAAAGTTTCTTCATAATCAATGCCATAGGTTTGAGCGTAACCTTTGTCGACTAACTGAGTCTTATATCTCTCAAGAGTACCATCAAAATTACACTTTAAGGTATAAATCCATCTGCACCATACTGCTTTCTTTCGATTAGGTCAATCAATAACCTCCCATATTTTACTTTTCTCCAAGGCATTCATCTCCTCTTACATGGCTTGAGCCCAATTCGCTTCTTTTAATGCTTCATGTACTAATTTTGGGATTGAGATAGAATATAATGTTGAAACAAAGCTTTTGTGTTGCACATAAAGGTTAGTACAAGAGACAAAATGAGAGATATGATGTTAACTACAAGAGGGACAAGATCTTTGGTACAAGGTCTTTTTCTTTTTCTTAGGGCAATGGGAAACTCATAATAGGTATCAGGAGTAATAGGCAAGTCATTAGAGGCAATAATATTAGATTCAGAAACAAGAGATTCAGGACTTATCAGTTGTTCAGAGGATTGATGTTGCTGGTGAAGTAGTATGAGTATATGTTGTTTCCTCTTCTGATATACCAAATCAGGTGTCAAAATATTTTGTATCTTAGGTGTATTTGAAGATTCTGACACACTAGGAGTAGAAACAGGAGGGAGAGGTGTAGGAGTAGACAAGGACGACCCAGACTCAAAGAAAGAACAGGATGAGTCTTCCGAAGAATTATTCTCCCTCTTGAAGATGAGGACCTGTGAAAAAGGACTCAGATTCCTGAAAGGTGACACTCATAGAAACAAAATTTGTTTGACTTGGAGGATAAAAAAACTTATAGCTTTTTTTTATCCGTGGCATAACCAAGGAAGACAGGCTTAAGAGCCCTAGGATCCAACTTACTACAATGTTGTTTATGAACATGGACAAAGGCAACACACCCAACACTTGTGGCTGAAGACTCTGCATAATAGGAACATAAGGAAAAAAGTAAGTTATGGAATGAATAAGATGAGTATTGTTAAGAACCCATGAAGGTAAGCGGTTGATCAAAAAAGTTACATTTAACACAGCTTCTCCCCAATAAGAACTAGGAACATATATATGAAAAAGTAATGCTCTAATGACTACAAGGAGGTGATAATTTTTTCTTTCAGCAACCCATTTTGTTGAGGGGTATCACTATATGTGAGCTCATGAATCATACCTTTGTCTAAAATAAATTGCGATAGACGTTGGTTGATGTACTCAGTACCATTATTATATCTTAATCTTTTAATATCTTTTTCCAAACTGAGTCTCGACCATATGATAAAATTATATAAATATATCTGGTATTTCAGACTTGTCTTTCATCAAGAATAGCCATGTCACCCGAGTACAATCATCAACAAAAGAGACAAATCACTTTGCACTTGAAATACTATGCACTTTAGAAGGGCCCCAAACATTAGAAGGAATAAGAGAAAAAGGTTCAATGTTTTTGATAGCACTAGAAGGAAAATACACTTGATAGTGTTTTGTAAATTCACAAACATCGCAATGAAAGGTCTTAACTAACTAATTTAGAAACAGAGAAGGAAATATTGACTTCAATAGACTAAATGGTGGGTTCCCCAGACGCTTGTGATAGAGCCAAATCATAGATTCTGCAGAAGAATGATGTGTCATCAATAGCTGATATTTGGTATCATTTGTAGCAAGCTTAAGAAGAAGATAATATAACCAACTCTGCTCCTCAGTAACTCCAATTCTCTTTTCCATGGTGAGATCCTGAATAACACAATAAGAAAGGAAAAAGGTTATAGAATAATTCAAATCATTTATAAGCTTATGAGTGGAGATAAGATTAGTAGAAAACTGAGGAACATAAAGAATATTTTTAAGAAACAAGGAATGTTGAATTTGAATGTTACTAGAACCAATAACTAACTTATGGGATGCATCGGCTACGACTATAGTATGACTATCACTAGTAGGATGATAAGAAAGAAAAGACTTTTCAAGACAAATCATATGATAGTTGCACACTGATGGGACAAAAATTCGTGCCCATCTAAGTCCATTTTGATGGAAAAATACCATCTGTTCCCTCTCCTTATGAGCAACTTTAGCACTAAAAGCACATATTTTATATCTTTATCACAAAAACACAGTGGGGAACGGAAAGGTGACGTAATCTTTGGAAAATATATAAAAAGGGGAACAGATTAGGAACATTAAATACACCTGCTTCATTCACTCAATATTTCTGACCACTTTTCAGGAAACATTGAAAAGAAGTTTCCAATTAAGCACAAGTGGGCAACACTCAACCAAGGAGAAAGGTGCACAGCAGGGAATAAGCGGTTCCTATTGGCCGGAACGGAAAGCAAGGCATGAGGGAAGTCAGAAGGAAAGAAAAATCTCAACAAAAATTGTCTCATCCAACCACGTGTGCCCCTCAAAGCACTGTTTACACTGCCCCTTTCATGCAGTCAAGAAACATACTCCAAAGAATTTACAAGCTTGCCATTCGCTCTTCTACCTATAAATATGACGTTCCAGCACGAAGACATCCACCGAATTCCTAAGGGATTGAATTCCTTAAGAAGAGATCACTTAGTTTATTTTTGTAGTTTTTATTTGTATAGTTTTAACTTTAGTTAAGTGACAACACTTCTTCTTCTTTCTGTATCACCCACTTGAGACTCCTCATAAGCAACAACCATCTTCTCCACTTTTCATTTTATTGTAATCAATTTGTTTTTATTTAAATACAAGTGTTATTTCTCTCTTTTCTACTCGTTATCTCTGAACTGAATCTCGGGTCTATGGGACTTCAATTTGGAATAATTATGTTTAAACTAGTAGCCATGGGCTAAACTATCTGTGAAATGGAAAAACTGCAAAGTTCTTAAAAAGTTATTTTCGAAACTCTTGTATTACAGCTTTTGTGTTTCTCTGGTTAAGTGTGCTATATTCATTGTGTAACTTTGGAAATCGAACACATACTGAGAAAGGATCTTCCATAAGGAAGGGATTTCAGACAGCTTAACCAGAGGGGAATACAGTACTGTGGAAACAATATTGCTGGTTGCCTTAAGAATAAGGGACCACTTCGTTCATTTCAAGGTTCTGCACTAAGTACCTGTTGGAGTCAAGGGAGCCATAGGAATATGGAAACTTGTGAACCATCTAGTCCATAAGCTGAGGAATCAGACGTTGGCAGAAAGGAAACTGGAACAAATACATAAGAGTTGAGTCTTGAGTAGAGAAACTAACCATTTAAGAATAGAGCAGTGGATCTGTTCCTTCTGTTATTATTGTTTTTAAACCATCCACCCTGTTGTCTCTTGATTATTGTTATTACTTTTTTGTATTTTTCTTCTTTATTTAATCTTGTATCTATAAAACTCTCATGAATATTGCTGATCCTTCCCTAAACAAGAAGGATAACATACATAACGAAGCTATGAACTGTTTGTTGTCTGATTGAACATACTGTCCTTGAGGAACGTTGTCAAGACAGTAGGGAACGTTTGACCAAACAGGTCAATTACTAACTTTTTCTTTTCATTTTCATTCTTTATAAAACAATATAAGACACTAATTAGAGTTCTATCCTCGTGGGAATGATAATCTGGGCATAATACTCCCATTTATTACTTGATGTGTGCACTTGCGCACTTGGGTTGATTTAAGAGAACAACTGTGTTCTTTGTTAGTGAACTAAGGAGCGTTTTCATCATAATACACTTTTCACCCAACAACTTTTGGAACCCAACACACACTAGAATAAAAAATTCATGAGGTTTTAAAATCAGTGCAAGAAGTAAGGAGATATATAGAACATGTGTTCTTACCAGACAAGATCAAAGAACTGTCAGATGGCTTATGTAGAGTATCAATAGCGGCCTTAAGCTACTACAACTCCCCTTGCCGAATATTCACATATGGAGTAACATTATCACACTTCCCATAAAGACAAAAATGCATGTTTCTTGTGTGTCCAACACTCTTACAATAGGTGCATCAATGACCCATGGACAAAAAATTGATCAAAAAGAATGCAAAAAAATGGGTAATTACCAGTGATGTCACCAAAGTCTCCGAAGATCTCAAACAGTAGCAACATTGTTAAATCACAAAAAGGCAGAAACATCAACAACAATGTCAATTCCCAAAGAGGCAGAATTACCAGATCTGCAAAAAAGAAGCGAAAATGGCCCCAAAAATTTGCAACTTCAGGAAAAAATAAACAAACACACAACAAAATGATGTTTGATTGAAAAACCAAGCGCGGATTCAGAAAAAGCAAGGAAAGATGAGGTGAACAATAGTGGCTTGAGGTGATAACTCGTCGGCGAGGCCGTCGGTGCGTGGGCTTCACGCACCAAAGTGAAGGTGGAACGTGAGAGCCCATGAAGGATCGTCTAGGGATGGGCTTTTGACGGCGAGGTCATCCAATGAGTACGAACCTGCCTATGGCTGGTTGGAGTGCTAAAGTTACCGAATAAGTGTTGTACCGATGAGAACAGAGATGGTTGGAGGTGTTTGACACTGATTAAGTCATTTGCTTATTAGGAAACGCCTTTAGAATGATATATCGGAGAAAAAAATAGTGCTGAAAAGTTTTCTATTCGTGCCTGGTGGCAGTGAGAGGAAAAAGGTTAAGGGTTCTGCTATGAAGGAGGCCAACGTGGAAGTAGAGCCCTTAAAATCGAGATCTCTGATACCAACTTTTTCCCCAGCAAAAGTTTCTTGGGCTTAGCTATTCATCTTTACATGGTATTAGAGCATCGGTGTCACGGGTTTGATCCTTACTGCCGCATTTAATTAATAGTCAATTAAGCCTTGTGGAGTTTTTTAGCACAGGTAGGTGGGCCAGTCTATTATACACCCTTCAAGACCAATGGGCTCTTATATGAGAGGGTGTGTTAAAATATAATATAAACCATTAAAAAGACCCTCACCTAACAACTTCAGATATTGGGTTGAATTGGTTCTTTACACTATCGACTATAAACAACTATATTTTGTTGAAAAATTATATGAATTCATTTATTACGCCTCTAACTAATTTTAATCAATGCTTCATTAATCATAAGTCCTTTATTGATTGTTCTCCTTGAATTAAACACATTTAGTATTCATTCTTTCTATTCTTGATCATCAATACTTTCGAGCTTCATTCTTGTGATTATGTTTTCAATACATCTAAGATTGAATTTGTATAATACGTACTTGGAGAGTACTTAGCCTTTGTTAAACACTTTTTTCCTGTAAATTTGAGTTGAAAGGGTTGTGAGACTCATTGTGTTTGAAAGGTAGCAAATACCTAGGGAAATTTGGAGAGGTTCGTAAGGTAAGTACCCGTAAATTTGGAAGATTGTAGAGGTTTGTTAAGCATTCATGAAGCTTGACCGTTAGTAAATGACTTCATAGAGCGGCTTCAATCTGGACGTATGTCTTAAGTGGTGGTGACTTAACTAGGATATATTTAGTTTACAATTTCTCTAACTCTCAACTCTTTATTTTAACTTTGAATCTTTTTATCTAATTGTGTTTTCATGTTCACTATTTTTTATATTGATCACACACTTATATCTTCAATTAGAATTAATTGTACAAAATCAAAAGATTGAAGATATATATTTTTTAAAATATCAAAGGAAGCACTTTTGGATACGATTTTATAAAACTCAATTTAGTTCCTCTTGAGTTTTTGGTACGTACAAAGTCTTTTCTTGGACTTTCTTCCCTATCTTGGCCATTTTTGTAACACAAGTATGGTGGAACAAAGAGATGACATAATAAAAGAAAGAAAAATGGTGGCTTTACTGAGGAAGCTGACCTCTTGTACACAGTGTCAAACTAAAATTTCAGTCGTAACATTTTATTCATCAAAGCTCTAATTAAACATACAATTACACATGAAAGCTAAGTAACTGTAAAATGCATAAAAAAAGGAACCACCTAAAACAACATATACCCTCTTTGTTAGGTTTATGCAAACTACCAAGGCTTATTCAAACAATTTCAAATACTAGTCTAGTAACTAATTAGCAACTATAACAAAACAATACAATAAAAACTAAAAAATCGTAGCATTCCCCCCCCTAAAAATTACTCATGTCCCCAAGAATAATTCCTTTTACTTTTATCCTATTTTCCCCTGTTGGGAGGCTCTACTTCCAGCTCCATCTCGGTTTCTCCATCGGTATCCCCTATGATAACTTGAATTGCGAATAACTTCTTACAATGGTGACTTGGTGCATAAGTCTCATTACAACGAAATCATAAGCCTCTCCGTCGTCGTTCCAAGATTTCATCAAAGGATAACCGTTTGACTGGTGGATTTTTGCTCTGGGTTAGGTTATTCATGGGGGGAAGGGTTGGACTTGTGATATTTTGGGAGATTTGGCTATTCCATGCCTTATACAATTTGGCAAGCCCTATAACATTAGTTAATGAAGTGGGTCGATTTGTTAGCACATCCGCTCGAAGAGTCTCAGAGAGCCCACTTATGAAGAACTTACCTGCCTCGACATCTCCAATCGTCCAACTTTGTAGAGCAAGTTTTAAAATTTGATTTGATACTCCTGCGTAGTGTTCTCTTGCTGCAACTTGGTGAGTTCTCCAAAAAAGTCAATAAAATTGTTTGGCAAAAAACGTTACAGTATTTCATCATGGAACAACCATGTAACGGTGGGTCTATTTTGTATTAATAGTTGATACCACTCAAGGGTCTTGTGATATTAGAAGAATTGCTCTGCCCGAGTCAACTAGCTTGTGGGATCTTTATTGTCGTTAAACTGAGGAAAGTCCAGTTTAACAACTTTAGGGGCATAGGTTGAATGCGACCATGACCCGCTGTGGGAATGACTGTGGTCATTAACATTACTCCCAAAATATTCTTCCTTCTGTCGTGTCGAGGAATTTGCTGCCATCACATCCAAGCGGTTGGTAATTTGAGTAAATATTACTTGGAATTGTTCTAACAAAGACTGAACTTGTTCGGATAAAGATTGGACTGCCTCTTCCACTTTCTCCACACAATCATCTATGTCTGTGCTTTGATACCAAGTTGCTATGTACAAGGTCTTCTCTTGGCTTTCTTCCCTATCTTGGCTATTTTTGTAACACAAGTATGGTGGAACAAAGAGATGACAGAACAAAAGAAAGAAAAATGGTGGCTTTACTTAGGAAGTCTGATCTCTTGCACACAGTGTCAAACTAATAATTTCCATTTATTCATCAAAGCTCTAATTAAATAGACAATTACACATGAAAACCAAGTAACTGTAAAATGCATAAATATAAGAACCACTTAAAACTACCTCTACCCACTTTGTTAGGCTTATGAAAACTACCGAAACTTATTCAAACAAATTCAAATACTAACTTGTAACAAATTAGAAACAATAACAAAATAATAAAATAAAATAAAAACTAAAAAATCGTAACAGTTTTTGAAGCCACTTGTCTAACAAAATAATCATTTTATACCAAAAATCTTAAAAAAAATAAATACTTTTTTAGTCTATAATACCAAGAGAATATAATTATTGATGATTGTATAAAATAACATGAGGGAAGTATGTCGCATGGAGAAAGCAAGGCTAGGACATGTCGTCGGTTTAAACCACAGTTTATCATAGTATTTTGACATCATCTATTTTAAAGGAGGATTGATGTTGAATTTTCGATGTTGACAATCTCTATAATAAACGATATATAATTAATTTTGACTTCTACTGTCAACAGTTCCTCTTTGATAAATGAATGTTACTGGTAAATACGACGAAAAAGACTAAAAATGGAAAGAAAATGAAACGCACACAGCTCATCTATAGAAAGAATTCCTAACAACTTTTTTTTAGAGTAAATACCCTTTTTCGTCCCTGACAATTTTCACGAAACCCCCTTTGGTCCCCAACAATAAAAATGGCTCATTTTTGTCCTTAATTTTACAAAAATATGGCCATGTTTGTCCTTCCGTTAGTTAGCATCCAACGGCCCAACTAACGGAGCACACGTGGAACGTTAGTTTGCTGAGTCACCGTTAAGTATGCCATCGTGGAAGTAATACGATGCCGTTTTGAACATGTCTTATGTCTTTTTGGAGTATTGAACAGCTGACCCTAGCATCGAAGGCCTTATTTGGTCCCTGACAAATTTATCGAGGCCCTATTTGATCCTTAACACTAAAAAAAGAAAGTCTGCAAAAATTTCATTTGTAGACTAATAACATGCACAGGTAACAGTGTAGGAGAGTGATGTTTACTAAGTCACAAATTTCAATGACACCTTATAAATAATGATTTTCTCAGTTATCTTCATGGATGGCTTTATATGAATTGTTGAAATTGTAGGGTTTAGATTGGGAAGAGGAAGAAAGGATAATAAAGATTCAGAATAATAGGATTTAATTTTTCATCCTTTTGGGTGCTTGTAACTTCTACAGTCTTTCTCATAATCAGAATTTGAAAGGTGATTCATTGCAAGTTTCAATCACTGTTGTTTATATTTGAATTCTCTGTCATTAGTAATGCTTTAAAATTTTCAAGGGTTATGACTTCAGCTGAATTCTCTGTCCATTTTTTTAGTGTTAAGGACCAAATATGGCCTTGAAAAATTTGTCAGGGACCAAATAAGGCCTTCGATACTAGGGTCAGCTGTCCAAAACTCCAAGAAGACATAAGGCATGTTCAAAACGACATCATATTACTTCCACGCTGGCATACTTAACGATGACTCAGCAAACTAACGTTCCACGTGTGCTCCGTTAGTTGGGTCGTTCGATGCCAACTAACGGAAGGACAAATGTGGTCCAATTTTTGTAAAATTAAGTACTGAAATGAGCCTTTTTTATTGTTGTACTGGAACCGAACTGAACCAAAAAATACTGTAGAGGTTATCTTATGTGATTGACGATCGATTATCATGAACTTAAGTACTACTGATCATGCGGACTGGGACACTGATAAAATGTGGGTTCAATCATTTTTTTCTTCTTCTAATTTGTTCACTGATTTTTTTATTTGTATATTCGTTTTATTGCTTAATTTTGATTTTGGGTTCTGTATAGGCTTCACTTATATATGCATGATTATATGATCAGAAGGGGAATGCACAAGGCCGCTGAGATTTTCCAGAAAGAAGCCTAACTTCCTAACAATGTCACTTGTAATATCTCAATTTGAATCTATTTCTTTATTGCTCATATCTAACACACATACGTTGAGAGTTTTTCTATTTCAATTTTATTTTATTGATTTGTTGTATTAAAATAGTCGGAAACTAGTTTAGATGGCCATCCATCATTTTATACTAATACTTATTCATTTGGATGAAAAATAAGAGGGAGGAGTAGTTGGAAAACTATCTCCTTGTGACCGAAAAGTCACTGATTTGAATTTGGAAAAAAATTTCTTTATAAATATATAAGGGTAAAATTGTGTTAACGTATTACCCTCACACCTACCTCCCCAGATTTAATATGGAGTGAATTTTAGTCATTTGGATGAAAAATAAGCTTTGTATCTCTAGGGCTCACTCAATTTGTATATTCAAACTGCAACGACTAGATCTTTGAGTATGATTCTTTGTGATCTTCTTTGTTAAGTCGTTTTATGCACCATTTATTAATAATATTGTTGGTATGATCGCACCTTACACCACTCTCCATTAAACCTCGATTGATGAGGGGAAGCAGACATTACTATTGTTCCAGGCTTTACCACTCCCATTAATACTAACTAAAAAAAATGTAAAAGTATAAAAGAAGCTTGTATGGTTATGTTATTGAGGTGTTGGTATCTACATATTCCAGTAATCCAGTTGTTGATGGGCATGCCCTGGGAATGTTATATAATTCATTGCATAACGAAATTAGCATTCATGTAATTCAGTTCAGTTAGTATTCTAAATCTTAATGCTGGAACTTGATTGACTTAGATGATTAGTTAGTGGTCTAAATCTTGCTAGATATTGATTGATCACTAACATGTAATTTATGGGTTCAGTGATTGATTATCCAGATGGGTTCTTGTATGAATGGTGGTCTATTTTCTATGCGTTATTTACCTCCAGGCAAAGGAAGGATGAGGAGATTAGGTCAGAATCCTCTAGCAAGGTGGTAACTAAATGGTAAGTTAATGTGGTTTTATTTTGTATTGTCCCAAGTTTCATTTTAGTCATGCGTCGAACATTTGTCAATTTTCAGGTCCCAAAGATTGCAGATAATGCAAGGAATAGTACCCCTCTTATAACCCCTCAAACACCGATGAGGGAGCAGAGACCTCAACAAATGATGGCACGACTTTCAACAGTGTCCGATAAACAGCATCTTCAATATCTGGCAGAAAATGTTGAAAGTTTGGGTGATCTTATCAAAGAAAATAACCTAAAGTTCTGGTCAGGCACTAGTTCAAAGTAATATACAGATGTGTTTTTAAATTTTAATCTGCATCGTGTCTTGAATATTGCTTTCACACTCATAAAAAAAAATTGCAGTTTATATCACCTTTTCACTATGACACGAAATAGTTCACATAAGGTTCTTTTGAACTGTAGTGACACTACAGCTATGATACTTCATCCTTCGTACTTGTTCAGCTGAAAATTCAAATATTTGTTTTATCCTTTATCAAGTTGTTATAGCTTTTTTAGAGGAGTCTGTTGTAACTAGGAAAAGATAGGATTTATTTAGACTAGTTATTCGCTTTCTATTTCCTGATTTTTTTGGCTTATTTGAAGCCTCATAAGATGTATTTAAACAGTCTCTGCACAGGAAAAAATATAGATGAATTTTTATTCCCCATATTCCATCGTCTAACATGGAACTAGAGCTGGTTGCTACATCTAGGGAAAGGACTATGTAATTTGAAGTCCCATCATATGATGCTCACTTGTATTTCGTTTTCATTTTTTTAAGAAAAAAAAAATTCCCAAACCCCACTTTCCAATTATTTTCCATCGTAGCCCTCCCTTATACATCCTACGGTCCACACACTTCATTTTCCTAACCACCCAAAATTCCCAAATTCGTACCCATGGATATCAATGAAGTCGAGAACCTTTAGTCTGCAAACTCCAATCCTGAAAATTCCACCCTTTTGCCCAGACCTATCATCATCCGGCAAGACAATTCTTCCCTCCCTATCAGTGTCATCCTTGATGATTCAAATTATCCATTATGGTCCTAACTCATGGATATGCATATTGGTGCGAGTAAAAGAGGGGGCTTTCTCACTGGCTCTGCCATAAAGCCTCCACGTGACGATCCTACACTTGATGCGTGGATTACTGACAACAAATGTTTATTATAATTCTTACCCAATTAATATCTTGATTTGTTACTAGTGTTGTCAAAATTGGTTCAGAAATCAATAGCTAATGGATTCTAATTAAATACCGATTACCTGGCTGTCTCCATAAAAAAAAAATTCATTCAAACTCTAATTTGATTCTAGTATTTAATTGATTATAAAGAGCTTGTTTGTACTCTAAGATACAGATATATTATTATTATTATTATTATTATTATTACGAGATATATCTGTTCTAAAGATACAGTAAGAAACTTTAATTATGAATAGAAAAACAACAATATAATAGGATGACAGATTTTTGTATTTAGTAACAATAAGAAAGCTTTACAACATTTGAAATTGTTCTTAATTATATTTTTCAATATCTTGTTTTATATAAATTACTTACGAAGTATAATATTTTAGGGAGACTCATTTAATAATTTTTATTTTAACGAGCGTATTGATATCATTAACAATCACTACAAAAGAATAATGCTATTTAGCCACATTTAAAAATGTGGCAAACATTGACAAAAAATGTGGCTAAAATAATTTACCACATTTTTATTGAATGTGTTTAAAAGTGATATTAAAATAATTTAACCACATTATTTTATTCATTTAGCCACATTTTGACTAAGTGTGGTAGCCTTTTTTTGGCCACAATTATTGTTAGTTTAGCCACTTTAAAAATGTGGTTAAATTATCTAATTTGCCACAATAAATACATGTG
>NW_026897173.1:0-29478 GCF_033153095.1 Gastrolobium bilobum | reverse complement strand
ATTTCCTGACAAGAGATCAGGCATATCACGACGAAAAGAGTTTTGTTCATAAAATTTCACTGCTGCAGAATGGTTGGATGGTGGGGAGAGGCAATACCATTGTAAACGATGCAAGCAGAAAGTTAGAGCTCTCAAGCAGCTTACAATTCATAAGGCACCATATGTGTTAACAATTCATCTTAAGCGGTTCCATGCACCCGATCCTGGGCAAAAGATTAAAAAGAATGTTCAGTTTGGTTGTGAGCTGAACTTAAAACCTTTTGTTAGTGGCTCATATGTAAGCAATTATCTCTTTGTTGTTCTTCCAAAACTTGTGTTGGATAAGATGGAAAAATCATGTCCCTAATACTTGTTTTGCCAGTGGAAGGATTACTATGTTTAAAAGGACAAGCTTAGTAGATTTTTCACAGTTTTTTGTTTCAAAATATTTGCTATGCTGTTTGACTGCCTTCTATTTGTGTCTGTAACTTATAATATGGTTATGTTACACTTCTTACTTTCAACTTTCTTCTGTTTAGCAGGATGGGGATGTGAAGTACTCTCTTTATGGGGTTCTGGTTCATTCTGGTTCCAGCACTCATTCTGGCCACTATTATTGCTATGTTCGCACTTCGAATAACATGTGGTATACCTTGGATGACAGCCAGGTAATGAAAATATGCCTATCTAATTCTCTTTTTCTAGTGCTATGGTTTTTGCAATTCTTGGCAATGTACTGAGAAAGTGAGAAGTAGTCAGTGTCTCTAGAGACGGGGGAACAAGAAAAAAGAGTAAATATTACATTGTAGAATAGCATTTCGTTTTTTCGAACTCTAGTTAGTCTATTCATAATGGTTACCTCTTTGGAATTTGACATTATTGTTGCGTAAATGTTTGTTTGTTTTTGGTGATTGGGTGTTGTCTTCCCTTGCAACTCTGAGATACCTCCAAATTCTTGGCTGAGTTTGGTTTTTTGTTTGTAGAACTGGACAAGTACTGCTGTTTTTATGCATAGAAGTCTGATGAATTATATCAACATCAACAACACCTTTATCCACACAAAAAAACTTGTGAATTTTTCTATTGATGAATTATATGCTATGAAAATAAACTACATAACTTGTGAATTATTGTATTGATGACTGTTTTTTGGAGGAACACTATCATGAAGCCACACTAGGGTGCCCTATTCTTGCCTCATATAAGTCACTCATCATTTTAACCCAATTTTCTCTGTTGCAACAGGTGAGTCATGTCAGCGAGCGTGAAGTTTTAAATCAGCAAGCTTACATGTTGTTTTATGTTCGTGATAGAAAAAGTATTATTCCAAGGAAGCCTGTTGACATTGTTAAGAAGGATAATATGAAGGCAAATGTGAATGGAAATAGAGATTCTTCAACTTCAAACCACATATTGATTGAAGTTCCAAATGGTATAGTGGAAAATAAACTCTGTGGGGAACCTTCTATGACTGCTGAAGCTGAGAAAAATATGTCCAATGTTGATTCATCAAGGGTTTCCTTTCTGAAGGATGCTCTGGTTCAGAAAAAAAATAGTGTCATATTAGCTGAAAACTTGATGCAAGGTAAAATACCTGTAGCGGAACTTTCTCCCAAGGCCCTGCAGCCAGTGGACTCACCAGAAGGACTCTCTGCTACTAAACCAGAACTTGAATGCATGTCATCATTAGATCACTCCAAAAAAGACTATAGTGTCCCTAGTAATCTACAAAGTTCTGTTGCACCATCTGGATGCAAAATTGATATGTCCATAGGAGATGCTGTCCACAGTAGAAAACTTGTGTCCTACAAGGATATGGTCCTTCAACTCAACGGGGATAATACATTGGGAGACAGTGAGGTAGTAGATGATATGGAAGAGGAACAGTACGGGCTACTGGAGGAGGAGCTTCCTATACACCAAGAGAACCCTTTGTGTCCAGTGTACCATTTATCTAAGAGCCAGCACATTGAGGACTGCAAAAAGTGGAGGAAAGCTTTGATCATAAAACTCTTAGGAAAACGATTAAATAATCGATTCCTTATGACCAGGCTTCTAAAGATCTGGAATCTTTCAGGTACCTTTGAAGTGATTGATCTGGATAATGGATATATCCTTATTAACTTTAAGGATGACAAGGACTACCAGCATGTACTTCAAGAGGGTCCTTGGATTGTTATGGAACATTATGTAGTGGTTCAACGTTGGAGACCAATGTTTGATCCCTATGATGAGCAAGTCAAGAGGATGGCAGTTTGGGTAGATTCCAGGATTACCAATAGAGCTCTACTCTTCCTTTCACTTGTGGAAAATAGGAAATCTCCTTGGCAAGACAATAAAGGTGGACAAGAACTCTTTGCGCAAGTCAGACAGCGGAGGAGGAGAATACACGGAAAAAGCTAAGTATGCTCGCATCTGCATTGAGGTGGATTTGAGGAAGAGTTTCATATCCCAATTCCATGTGCTGGGGAGGACATTTAATGTAGCCTATGAGGGCCTGCACCTTATATGCTTTGGGTGCGGCCGTTATGGACACCGTAAGGACATGTGCAGTGGCGGTGTAGATTCAGGGGAGAAACAGAAACCAACTCCAACGGCGACAGCAGCTGTGTCAAGCATCTTGAAGACAAAGGATACTACATGTGAGACACCTGCAGAAGCCTTTGGTTCATGGATGGTAGTCCAGAAACATCCTAGAAGAAGCAAACCAAAGGTTACCCCTCAAAACCAGGCGGAGGCGCATGGCAAATCTCAGCCCCAAAAGATCGGCAACGGACAGGTTCGCGGGTGGAAGGTGGCCAACGTCAGAACCGAGGCTAGCTCGGCGTCCAGGTTTACAGTGCTGTCAGGAGAAGAGCAGGAAGATACCTACAAGGGTCAAACATCAGTTCAGCAGGAGGATCAGAAGGTGCAGGAGGAGCAGGTGGCTAAAGTGTGTCAGGAAAGTGTCCCCAAGGAGTTGACTACTTGCAATAAGCCAAAAGATTCAATAGGAATACACTATTCCTCGGAGAAAACGAAACGTGAGAAAGGGCATTCTTCTACTGACATATCGATAACTAAGTTAGGTATTATCAGAAATACCCATACTAAGCACAGCAGACCTAGCCCTATGGGGTCACGAATAAAGGAAAAAGGGGCCCAAGCGTTGGAAGGCATGCATGCAGAAGGCAGTAGAAAGGAAAATGGTAAGACACATATCAAGGCTGAAACTTACCAACCACAACCCTGTAAGGATCCAGGAAACTATTGCAGGGACCAGGAGTTAAAAACCCCCATGAGGCTTATGTCCGCTGAGCAAAATGAGGATGGCCTGATGAATTCGATTTCTGTGATTAGGCTTAACAACACAGAGGAGCCAGATACTAAGGCTATTCCTCCCTGTGTAGTTGAAGGGAGCTTTCCGACGGCAACCTGTGTTGTGTTCCAAGCTAAGGAAGATCAACCTGTGCCAAACTCCTTTGGCACAGGTGGTAAGGAGCCTGAGTCCCTTAACCAGAGGTCTCGAGTTCGAGCTCTGGGAATGAAAAAAAAGGATTTGGGAGAGCTGCCTCCGAAAGGGTCTAACAGTGCTCGATGGGGATTAGTCTTCGGTTGTGGCTGGAGGATACCCTTGAATTTATTCAAAATAAAAAATAAAAAAGGAAGATCACCTTGGCAGGAATGAAACCCTTCCTCTGGGAGATGTCACGAACACTAGCCAGATTAATGTGGAATCTGAGTATGGGAATGGCGGATCCCTTAATCTCTGCCAAACTCAACTTTTCAGATGGGACCGCACAAGTCTCCTGGAACTGATGGCTTCCCGGCTGCCTTTTACCAGAGGAATTGGCACCTCCTTTCTGATAGCATCTGCCAAGATATCAGACGTCTGTTTCACAACTCAGAAGAGATCCACTCCTTGAACGAGACTCTTGGCCCTAATCCCTAAAGTTGATAAACCAGATAGGGTAGAACAATTCAGGCCTATTGCCCTTTGCAATGTTTTCCATAAGGCCATTACCAAGATCATTGTCAATCGATTGAAGCCTCTTATGAACAAGCTTGTCTCTCCGTTTCAAACCATATAAGTTTTGTCCCGGGCAGAAACATCCATGACAATGTCATCATTGCTCAAGAATTGACTCATACTACCACCAACGCAACACGAACTGGGCCCATAATTTATTATTTATTGTGATTTTATTGAGATTTTAAATAATTTATTGTGATTTTAAATAAAAACAGAAAAAAAATTATTGTGATTTTATGATTTATTATTTGATTTACTTTATTTTTAAACTTGTTATTTAAATTTATTACGATTAAATAATTTATCATTTAATACTTATATGGTTTTAAATTTTCACTTACACTTATTATGGTTATAAAAATATATCACTTAGATCTCTTGTGATTTTATATATACCTTTTTTTTATTTTTCTTAACTTGTATCTTATATTATTATCATATTATAAATTAAAATTATTATGTACCGAAATAAATAAATTACTCATTTAAATTTAAATTAATTTTAATTAATAATAATATCAATTATATCCTTATAATTTTATAAATATAAAAAATCTTATTTTCCCTCTTCTTTATTTTATATCCCCATCTAATGCATTTAAAGCAAATAAATAAAAATAAATTTTCAAAAAATTGACTTATTTTTATCGTGAAAATCTATTCAAATCAAATATGATTCTATTTTATCTATTTTTTACCCCATATCATTATAAAATTATCTAAAGAAAGTGAATATCTTATTTTGATAACATATGTAATTTATCTTAAATTATAATTTTTAATTATTTTTAATATATTTTTTAGATAAAAAAGGTAAGATAATTTATAAATTAATTTCAAAATATATTTTCAAATATTTTTTAATTTAATATTTATTATTAATTTAATTATAAGCCCAAAGAATAAAAATGCCAAAGCTCTCAAGCAGAATAAGGAAATAAATTTCGAGAAGAGGGGGGATCAATATAAGGGATTTTGTGATTGCATTTAAAACAAAATTTGTATTCAAGACCAAAACAAAAACGAAGGATTAAGAATACAAATAGTTGAATGTGGAGGGGAAAAAAGTTGATATCCTTCACATAAAAGTGAAATCAATCACTTTAAAGAATAGACCACAAAAATTGCCATAATAATAAAAAAATCAAAAAAAAAACTGCATGACCCGGGAAAAAGAGTAGAAAAGACACAAACAGAAAAAAAGAAGCTCATATCAAAATCATCAAGCGTAATCTAATTTGCATCCCGAATTTTAAAGCGGCGGGTGAACCACCGACCGAGTTTCTAAGGCCGTACGAAAGCAAAAAAAAAATATTTGAGTGACGAAGAAACTCACTATTCTTCGAAAGGTAATCCCGAAGCTGAGCTCCGGATCCAAGCCATAGTCGGATAATTCGGAACCGTCGTGCTTCTTGGAAGCCGCAGTCGAGGCACCGGGAGCGGAACCTGGTGGATTCAGAGTTTCCGTTTTGATCAAGAAACTCTCCGTCATTCTTGAATATTGAGAAACAAAAGCTTCGATTTCTGATTGCAAAGTGGAAACGCGGCGAAAGTGGGAAAAAAGAAGACAACGGTGGTGGTGTATGTGTATGTGTATGTGTATGTGTATGTGTATGTAGTACTGATGCACAAGGTTTTCGTCTTCCGCGAAATAGGAGTATTAGTTATAAAGTGTAAGTGAAAATTTAAAACCATATAAGTATTAAATGTTAAATTATTTAATCATAATAAATTTAAATAACAAGTTTAAAACTCGGCCTTAGAAACTCGGTCGGTGGTTCACGCGCCGCTTGAAAATTCGGGATGCAAATTAGACTACGCTTGATGATTTTGATATGGGCTTCTTTTTTTCTGTTTGTGTCCTTTCTACTCTTTTTCCCGGGTCATGCAGTTTTTTTTTTTTTTTTATTATTATGGCAATTTTTGTGGTCTATTCTTTAAAGTGATTGATTTCACATTTATGTGAAGGATATCAACTTTTTTCCCCCCTCCACATTCAACTATTTGTATTCTTAATCCTCCGATTTTGTTTTGGTCTTGAATACAAATTTTGTTTTAAATGCAATCACAAAATCCCTTATATTGATCCCCCCTCTTCCCGAAATTTATTTCCTTATTCTGCTTGAGAGCTTTGGCATCTTTATTCTTTGGGCTTATAATTAAATTAATAATAAATATTAAATTAAAAAATAGTTGAAAATATATTTTGAAATTAATTTATAAATTATCTTACCTTTTTTATCTAAAAATTATATTAAAAAAATTAAAAATTATAATTTAAGATAAATTACATATGTATTATCAAAATAAGATATTCACTTTCTTTAGATAATTTTATAATGATATGGGGTAAAAAATAGATAAAATAGAATCATATTTGAATTGAATTGATTTTCATGATAAAAATAAGTCAATTTTTTGAAAATTTATTTTTATTTATTTGCTTTAAATGCATTAGATGGGGATATAAAATAAAGAAGAGGGAAAATAAGATTTTTTATATTTATAAAATTATAAGGATATAATTGATATTATTATTAATTAAAATTAATTTAAATTTAAATGAGTAATTTATATATTTCGGTACATAATAATTTTAATTTATTATATGATAATAATATAAGATAAGAGTTAAGAAAAATAAAAAAAAATGTATATATAATTTAATCATAATAAATTTAAATAACAAGTTTAAAAATAAAGTAAATCAAATAATAAATCAGAAAATCACAATAATTTTTTTTCTATTTTTATTTAAAATCACAATAAATTATTTAAAATCACAATAAAATCACAATAAATAATAAATTATGGGCCCAGTTCGTGTTGCGTTGGTGGTAGTGTGTGCAGGGTTTAATAGTAGCTGTTTATATGACTTTTGTATTTGATAATCTCAACATCAGAATTCTAGTACTCAAGGGATTGATGCTAGAGTTCTGATGTAATCTTAAGACTTTAGTATTTCATGCATGTATTAAGAAAGAGATCACCAAGGGATTGGGGTTTCTGATTAATGTATCTATCAGGGTAGTAAGGGATTACATCTTGATGATAAGTAAAAGGTTGATTAACATCGCATGGAAAGGAATTCATCATATGATCAGTTTTTACATGGGTTATTATGGAGGAAAGTTGTTTTCTGACTACTTGCTGTTTTATTAATTCCTAATCCATATTTACTTTGTGTTAAATTACTTACAATCAATTTACTGGTGACAAATTATTCATGATTTTTACAAACTCTTATCTGATTCAAATTAGTTTTTTATGGTTTATTGGTGCTTGAATACAATTCCTCGTGGGAACGATCTTTACTCATCATTTTATTACTTGTACGACTAGTGCACTTGCTAAACGTCCAACAAGTTTTTCGCGCCGTTGCCGGGGAATCTGTTTTTCAACACTAACTGATACCATAGAATTCTGAGATTGAATCCTTTTATTTTCAGTATTTTAGTTTATGTTAAGTTTCTGGTCAATTTTGATTCTGGTATATGCGAGTTACACTTGATCCGAATTTGTTGTTGTATGATCCAGAATTAGAAAGGACATTGAGGAAGCACAAAAGAGCAGCCAGGCAAAGGAGACAGTTGCAAGAAATTAGTGAATCAAGTACGGTTAATCAGGAAGAGATAATGGTAGAGAATCACAGACCACCACCACCCCAGAGGACACTGGGAGAGTACATGACTCCTGCAGTGATTCCTCCAATTGGGAGTGTTGTGCGCCCAACAGTGGAGCCCAACAACTTTGAATTGAAGCCTGCTTTGATACATTTGGTGCAGAAGGATCAGTTTGCTGGAACCAGTGTAGAGGACCCTTACTTGCACATAGAGAACTTTCTATTGTTGAGTGATACTGTGAAGATAAATGGTGTCACAAGAGATGCAATTCTGTTGAGACTATTCACTCATTCACTGACGGATGATGCAAGGAGATGGCTGCAATCATTGCCACAAGGAAGTATAATAACTTGGGATGATCTGCAAACCAAGTTCTTGCAGAGGTTTTTCTCAGCATCCAAGAGGGCCAAATTGAAGGATGAGATTACAAGCTTTAAGCAGAAAGAGTCAGAATCCATTTATGAGGCTTGGGAGAGATTCAAGACTTTGTTGAGGAAATGTCCACAACATGGAATTGAGGCATGGCAACAAGCAGCAATCTTCCTGCAAGGAATGACCACTAACACAAGAACCTTGGTGCATGCCACTGCTGGTGGATCATTGACTACCAAGACCCCTCAAGAAGCCTTGGATATCTTTGAGTCATTGGCATCTCAGGAATTTGATACTGCCCCAGTGGCTGACAGAAGGACAGGAGTCATCAGGTTGGATGGGTATGATGCTCTGTTGGCAAGGAATGATCAACTGATGCAGACACAGAGACAACAGCAACAACAGTTGGATACCCTTATTAAGCAACTCTCTTCACAAAAGGTAGCTTCTGTGGAAACCAAGAGTGTATGTGCTATCTGTGGCAAAGGCCATGTGACAGAGGAGTGTGATTATGGGGGATCACCAGAACAAGCAGAGGTGAATGGAGTGTGGTATGATCAGAATAATCAAAGGAACTACAACAATCAGGGAAGGAATGTTTATGTGCCACCATGGAAGAACAAGAATCAACACCCAGGATTCAGCTATAGTTCCAACTATCAATTGAACCCACCACTACATCCTCCACCACCACATATGAAGGAGCAGTCAAGTGATCCTGCTGCATAGGAGAAAGCGTTTGCTCAGTTATCTAAGACAACTCAGGATTATATCCAGGGGTCTAATTCATTCAGGGAAGAGACAACTGCATTCATGCAGGAGACCAGAACTTCTTTCAGAAATCAGGAAGCATCAATCAGAAATTTGGAGACCCAGATTGGTCAATTATCAAGACAGATATCAGAGAGACCACAAGGGAAATTTCCAGGTGACTAGTGAATCCTAAGGAGCACTGTAAAGCAATTATGACAAGAAGTGGGTTGGTACTTCAACCAGTGAAAAAGAATGTGGAAAATAAAAAGAATGAAGAAGAGGTTGTGGTTGAAGATGTAGTCTCTGATGATGAAGTAGAGAAGATGAGAAATGAGAAAAGTGAGAAGGAAGTAGTTGTTAGAGATGTTATAGTTGGAATTGATAAAGAAGAGGAAGGGAAGGACAATAAGAATGAAGGAGAGGTAGAAGTTGGTAAAAATGCTTCCCCACAAAAGATGATGAAGTGGGAAAAGAAGAAGATGGCTGACAAGAAAGAACAACCAATTATTTTATCTCCCTATGCTAAAGTTCCCTACCCTCAAAGGTTGAAGCAAGAGATTCAGAAACAGCACTATGCAAGATTTTTGGATATCTTCAAAAATTTACAAATTAACATACCATTTTCTGAAGCACTGGAAAATATGCCTCACTATGCAAAGTTCATGAAGGATCTTACTAAGAAGAGGAAATTAACTGATGGTGAGACAGTGGCCCTAACAGCAGAGTGTAGTGCCCTAATCCAGAAGAAGCTTCCAACAAAAATGAAAGATGCTGGAAGCTTCAGTATCTCTATTGCTATAGGAGATGTGGAGGTGGGAAAGGCATTGTGCGATTTGGGAGCCAGTATAAACTTGATGCCATTGACAGTATGTAGAGCTTTGGGAATCAACACTTTGAAAGAGACTAATCTTATTCTGCATCTTGCAGATAGATCTATCAAGAGGCCTGAAGGTGTGGTTGAAGATGTCTTGGTCAAGGTAGACAAGTTTATTTTTCCAGTGGATTTTGTGATTCTTGACATGGAGGAAGAGGATACAGAAAGTCCTCTATTGTTAGGAAGACCCTTTTTAGCAACTGCAAGATCTTTGATAGATGTTGAACAAGGAAAGTTGTTGCTAAGGGTGGATGAGGAAACAGTCACAATTGATGTATTTGAAACCATCAAGCACCTTGTTGATGTGGATGATTGTTTTAGATTGGATGTGATACAGGAGGTTGTGGAAGAAGTGAATAAAGAAGAAGAATTCCCAGTTGAGGAAGAAAGATCAGAAGAAGAGACAGGTACAGAAGATTACCAAGAAGAGCCAGAAGTGGAAGAGCTTGAGAAGAAGATTGATGACATTCCAAAAGGAGCACCTAAGGTAGAACTTAAAGAATTACCTTCACATTTGAAGTATGTGTTCCTTGGGGATGATCAAACATATCCAGCAATCATTAATGCAATGTTGTCTGATGACGAAGAAAGGAAGTTGATTAAGGTACTCAAGAAGAATAAAATGGCTATTGGATGGCAGTTTTCAGATCTTAAGGGTATTAATCCTTCCTTTTGCACCCACAAAATATTGATGGAGGAAGAGGTCAAACCAGTAAGGCAACCACAGAGGAGACTCAACCCCACTATGAAGGAAGTAGTGAGGAAGGAGGTGGTGAAGTTGATTGATGCTGGGATGATTTACCCTATTTCAGACAGTGCTTGGGTGAGTCCTGTGCAAACAGTACCCAAGAAAGGGGGGATGACTGTGGTGAAAAATGAGAATAATGAGTTGATTCCCACAAGGACAATCACTGGCTGGAGAATGTGCATTGACTACCGAAGGCTGAATAAGGCAACCAGGAAGGATCATTTTCCACTTCCTTTCTTGGATCAGATGCTAGAGAAGTTGGCAGGACATGCTTTCTATTGTTTCTTGGATGGTTATTCAGGGTACAATCAGATAGTTGTGGCACCAGAGGATCAGGAGAAGACTGCTTTTACATGTCCATATGGAATTTTCGCATATCGGAGGATGCCTTTTGGTCTATGCAATGCTCCTGCCACTTTCCAAAGGTGCATGCTTTCCATTTTTTCTGATATGATAGAAGAATGTATTGAAATTTTTATGGATGATTTTTCTGTATTTGGTTCTGATTTTGATGTATGTCTAGGGAATTTAGATTCTGTGTTGAAAAGATGTCAAGACTGTAATTTGGTTTTGAACTGGGAGAAGTGCCACTTTATGGTGACAGAAGGTATAGTTCTTGGACACAAGGTGTCTAGGAATGGAATAGAAGTGGATAAGGCAAAAATTTATGTGATAGAGAAACTTCCTCCACCTGTAAATGTTAAGGGTGTGAGGAGTTTTCTTGGTCATGCAGGATTTTATAGGCGGATCATGAAAGATTTTTCAAAAATTGCCAAGCCCTTATGCAAGTTATTAGTCAAGGACCAAGAGTTCCTGTTTGATGATGAATGTCTGCATGCATTTCATGTTTTAAAAGAAAAGTTGACCACTGCACCTATCATGATGCCACCTGATTTCTCATTACCATTTGAATTAATGTGTGATGCCAGTGACTATGCTGTAGGAGTGGTACTAGGCCAAAGAGTGAATAAATTGTTGCATGTCATTTACTGTGCCAGTAAGATCTTAAATGATGCACAAAAGAATTATGCTACTACAGAAAAAGAATTACTGGCTATTGTGTATGCATTTGACAAATTCAGGCCATATCTGTTAGGATCAAAAGTTATTGTTTACACTGACCATGCAGCTTTAAAGTATTTGTTAAGCAAGCAGGATGCTAAATCCAGGTTGCTCCGCTGGTTGTTACTGTTGCAAGAGTTTGAGGTAGAGATCAAGGACAAAAAGGGAGTTGAAAACTTGGTGGCTGATCACTTATCCAGGATTACAGAAAAAGAGCTTCAAGAAGGATTGGAAGTAGTGATCAGAGAAAAGTTTCCTGATGAACATGTTTTGGCAATATGTGCTGTCACAGAGATGGTTAGGGATAAAGTCTTCTCTATCAGTACCCCACCATGGTTTGCTGATTTCGCCAACTATAAAGCTGCTGGATTGATGCCTAAGGATTTCACATGGCAAAAGAGGAAGAAATTTCTGCATGATGTTAAGAGATACATTTGGGATAAGCCATATCTTTTCTATAGATGTTCAGATAGTGTGATCCGACGGTGTATTCCAGAGGAAGAACAGAAGGATGTGTTGTGGCATTGTCATGGTTCTGCATATGGTGGACATTTTGCAGGTGAGAGAACTGCAGCAAAAGTATTGTTGAGTGGCTTCTATTGGCCCACTTTATACAAAGATGCAAAGAAGTTTGTGGAGGCATGTGACAACTGTCAGAGAATTGGGAATATTTCTAGGCGACATGAAATGCCGTTGAACAATATCCAGGAAGTGGAGATTTTTGATGTTTGGGGTATGGATTTTATGGGACCTTTCCCTTCTTCCTACTCTAACAAGTACATATTGGTGGCAGTTGATTATGTGTCCAAATGGGTTGAGGCCATAGCTACACCAACCAATGATTCCAGGGTGGTGATTGCTTTTCTGAGAAAGAATATATTTTCAAGATTTGGAGTCCCTAGAGCTATCATTAGTGATGGGGGCACTCATTTTGATAATAGGATGGTGGAGTATGCCTTGGCTAAGTATGGAGTGAGGCACAAAATAAGCACTCCATACCACCCACAGACTTGTGGTCAGGTTGAGATTTCCAACAGGGAATTGAAGAGAATATTGGAGAAGACTGTTGGGAATGCTAGGGCCCAGTGGTCCAAGAAACTTGATGACACTTTATGGGCGTATAGGACCGCTTTCAAAACTCCTATTGGGATGTCTCCATTTCAATTGCTGTTTGGAAAAGCATGCCATTTGCCAGTTGGATTGGAGCACAAGGCTTTGTGGGCTGTGAGGTATCTGAATTTTGATTCCAAAGCAGCGGGACAGAAAAGATTATTACAGCTCGATGAATTGGATGAGTTCCGTTTGTCTGCTTATGAAAGTGCCAGTTTGTATAAGGAAAAGACAAAGCTATGGCATGATAGGAAGATCACACCTAGAGACTTCAAGGTGGGGGATCAAGTACTTCTGTTCAATTTCAGGTTGAAGCTGTTTCCAGGGAAGTTAAAGTCTAGATGGTCTGGACCGTTTGTGGTAAAAGACATGAAACCATATGGGGCTGTAGAAATCTGTTCTTTGGATTCGGACAGAAGTTTTACAGTCAATGGTCAACGATTGAAGTTATATGTTGGAAGTGTTGTGGATAGGCAACTACTGACAGTTGCTCTATTAGAGGTAAAATAGATCATACCCGTCAGGCTCGTGACGTTAAACAAGCGCTGAGTGGGAGGCAACCCACTGTACTAGGTATGTAATTCTATGTTCATACCATATCCATAAGATGAAGAAGTAAAGGGGAAATTTTTTTCTTGAAAAATCAAAGAGAAATTTTTGCTATGTGTTGGGCGCTAAAACGTTAACTCTGACCGTTTTAGCGTCCCTAGAGTTCCATCATTATGAAACTCTCTGGTTGTGCGCGCTAAGACGTTCACTATGAGCGTTTTAGCGTTCACCAACAACACCAATATAGACACTCTGGCCAACCGCGCTAAAGCGTTGATTCAGACCGTTTTAGCTCTGTGCTGCACAAAGTGTGCATTTTTCTCTGGAAAAGGACGCTAAAGCGCTGGTAAGCCAACGTTTTAGCGCCCTGTCACTAATTCGACATAACACGGTTTCTCCTATCTTTTTCTTTTACATTCTTTCTCTTCTCTTTTCCACAACACGGTTTCTCCTCTCGCATTTGTATCATCATTCTTCGTAGTTTCCTCCACATCCTCTCATCAATATCACGGTATGTCTTTCATCTCTTTTCTCTCCATCACATATCATATCTGAATCATAGAAATTATTGGGGCATTTTCTAGGGCATTTCACATGTTGATTTCCTGTAACATTCTTAGGATTGCGTGTTGATATTAGTTTTATTTGTATTATTCTACTGCTCTATTGCTTTTGACTGATATTTTGGGGATGAGACAACAAACCCAGCGCATGTTGGTTCCAAATTGTTTTTACACAACATACCCAGCGCACACATACACACACACACAAGGTGTTCGTGGAAATGCTTGACCCAAAAATTGGCCTGGCGCTAAAACGTTTGGTTTCAACGTTTTAGCGCCCGTCCAGTTTTTACACACGTTTAAGGCCAGGACGCTAAAACGCTCAGTGTGACCGTTTTAGCGCCCAGACCCTGTTTCATACAAAATTGAGGGTCTACATAATGACATTGTGGGGTTGTAATTCATACATGTTTTGATCCAAATTCCCCACTACAAGAGTTCTAAATCTGGGAATTGTGGAATTGGATTCATGATATGTAATTGTTTGACATTTGGACTGATTTTCTCTTGTTTGTGTAGGCACAATGTCTTCTCCTTCTCAACCAGCTGCCTCTACACAGGGGAAGAAGAGATATAAGAAGCGAGCCCGAGTGGATCAAGGAGGAGATATTGAGGCTGAGCCTACCCCACAATTTGATGCTCACTTTTGGAAGAGTGAGGAACATGAGAAACGTTATACTGACAAGACTTCCAAGAGGCCATTTGTGAGAGAAAGAAAATTCGTTCTAGAAAAGGATGAGTATCCTCAGTTTCAGTCTCAGCTAAAGACCAGGGATTGGGCAACTTTTGGAAAAATATTGAGTGATAGCAGCCCTAACATAGCAAGGGAATTCTTTGCTAATGCGTTTAATGGAGATCAAGGAGGCAAGAGGACCTTCACTAGCTGGGTGAGGGGAAAGAAAGTGAAGTACGATGCTCACACCATCCAAAAGCTACTGAAGATACGATTCTGTGACTATATCAATAATGCCAGTTGTGAGTTCAGGAAGAACTGGCAGAATATTGAAATTCCACCAAGGAGGAGTGACCCAAACTTTGAAACCTGGACCAAGATGGGGGCAACTGAGCCTATTTTGCAGACTATAGCCAAACCTGGTGAAACTTGGGAGTTAACTAAGGATAAGGTTTCTCCTAAGTTGCTTTGGTTGAGGCATTTAAATGGTGAGGCTAGCGTTGCACGGAGAAAAAAAAAACCGATTTGTTCTCTTGCATCTTACTGTCAAGATCTGCCATTCTATAATTGAAATTAAATTTGAACCTTGGAATTTCCGTTATACTAAGCTGTCAAAATTTTCTTTCCTGTGATTGAAATTAAATTCCAATTTATGGTCCGTTTCTGTACTTGTTGTGTAATCTGATTTTAGCATTTTCAAGTGCTTCAAGGTGTCATAGTATTGGATTAGTTTTTGAAATTGTAAGCTTACTGCTATGTTGATCTATTACTGATTATGAAACTTAATAAGGAGGAATTAATTGAATTCTACTTTACAAAATTCTGCACAAGAAAGTTACAAAGGAAAAATTGCAGGGAAGTGTGATTAGAAATGGATACCTCATTGCGTGAGGACTTGTGCAACTATTATATACTTAAAATCTTAATTGTTGGGAATAAAACAGTTTTATGCATGAGTGTGTTGTTACAGGAGTAATTAGTACGAGAATATGATAGATAAGCTGTGTATAGCAAGTAGGTGAGGAAGTTTAGGGACAAACTTCGAAACAAGGTGAGGAGAATGTAACATCCCGCTAATTTAGGGAATTATATAAATTTTAGTTAGGAACATAGAAGCTTGCTTAGAACTCGGTGTACATTTATATATATATTTATTTAGGGTGGACTTATTTTAATTCATGAAATTTATGTTAATTATAATTTTGAGTGAGTGAGTAATTTAGGAAGTTGAAACACTAGTTAAGAGGATAGGATAAGCTTAATTATATATATATATATAAGTTTTAATTTATACTTGAAGGACTAGAGAATCACCAAGTACATGAACTTTGGGTCATTAAGAATGGAAATTGGACTTCACTTAACCTTTATGGTTCGACCCAAAGGCCTTAAGAGAAGGATTTAGGTAGCCTAAAACTTATAACCCATCCACTTTATTATCCTAAGGAAATCTGAATGTATGCTCCCTATTGGTCCACTCCTTATGCATGTATTCCCATTGGTTGAAAACCACCCCCTTGTCCTAACCATTTCACGCAAGAGCGCTCATGAGAGAGACATAGGCTGAGGTATTGGCAATTAATTCAGAATGTTAATTAATCTTTGATTCTCTCTTCTCTCTTGGCACTTCACTGTAACAAAATCAAACCAGAAACCTTAAACTCGTAGAAACAGAATCCAAAACGTGTCTCGAACATCAAGCTGAGTTTATTCCCCTGTTCACCGTTGGTTGAACTCCCCACTGCCCAGCTTGCATGTCCGTCTCATCCCCATTCATCAACTCCACCAAGGCCGTGAGCCTCTTGAGAAGAAGATTATCACTTAAGTCCCATGGTCATCCCTTCCCATTCAGCCGAGCGCTCATCAACAAGGAGGTGAGGAGTTCTTCGTTGTTCCTGTCCTTTCTTCCTCAGTAGGTTCTGACCGAGTTTTCCTAGGATACCCATTGACCTGGTTCGATTTGGTGTTGCTTCCATTGCATGCAGATTGGGACCAAACCCAGCATCGTTCTTCTGTTTTTTTGTGCGCTGTCTAAATCAATTCAAGAAGGTAGGATGCTTTCTTTACCCCTCTGTCTCAGTTTGCTATTTTTGATTTCTAAAGGAGTCTTCCCATTGCTTATAGCTGAAGATGTCGATCTTGGAGAGAAGGAGTATAAGAAATTAAGCACAAAATGTAATAATTGCCCCCTTGACTGAACGGAGTACATAGATGTATCTTTTAGGAAGTAAGGATCAAACCTCTAGCCTTTGCACTCACTGTTCGGCTGTTGCATGTGTGTTATGCAATGTCAAGTTTTTCTGTTATTTTTCCTGGTTACTGTTCGCGTGAACAGCCACGAAAATAGTATGGGTAAATTGAAATTGGTTCCTTTGGGAGCTTGAAATAGAGCTCCCCAACAGCCTTGAATCGTTCTTGAAGTGAACCAAAAATATTTGATCTTGCATGTGTTGGAGAACCGAATACAGCATGCTAAATTGTTAATCCTTCATGCCTAAATGATGTGACTAAAAGTTTGGTATAGGAAAAATAGTGAGCACCAATTTGAGGGCTTAAAACCGTAATGCTTAACCTTGTGAGCTTGGAAATAGTTTTTTATATTGATTGGGCTGCCCCTTTGATTAATATAACACCTCACATTTCTAAATTAAATATTTAAAATATTAAGTGAGTATTTAAGTGAAGGATTAGTGAAAATCCTAAAGATTAGGCCAAAATACAAAGAAAGGGCAAAACGGTAATTAGCCAACACGCAACCCTAGGAAGATAAAAATTGAGTAGAAGGTCTCAGATGATAAAAATAACCCTGGAAATGGATTCAGAACGAAAAATCGAGTGGTTAGGCAAATTCGGGAAAAATTGATGAATAGTGATTTTACCGGTGTAAAATACTGCGGTATAATTGTACCGATAAGCGTGAAATTTTTATCAGTATTTTTAGGAAACAAAAATATGACATGGACGAGAAAAATACGTAGGTCATGAATTTCTGGTTGAAATTAGGTGATTGATTAAAGTTAAATCGCGTGTGGGACCCACCTAAAGAAAAAAGTCACTTAAGTGAGTCATGTTCACTTTTTCCCTCACGCTCTCTCTCTTCCCTTCCCCTCTCATCCACGTGAAACAGCCCCCTCCCCAATTGAAACCCCACCAAGCTTTCTTCCTTTTCTAAATCATCCATTTCTCCACCAAAACCCTTGAAATTTATGTTGAAATTTATTGGAAAACCCATTCTAAAGCCATTGGTGATACTCCCAAGCCTTGAAATCGCCTCTTTGTGGAGCATTAGGCAAAAATCAGATCCGAAAATTTGAAGAAAATTGGATGTTCATGGAGCTTTTTGATCTTCTATTGCTTGGAGGAGTCTTGGGGTAGCTTCTAGCCTTTGTTGTGAGTATGTTTCCATCCCATTTACATGGTTTAATTGTGATTGAATTTTTGGAAACCTAAAGCTTGATTTGATGATGGGTTGTGTTAGGGGGCTCAATTGGAAAATGTGTATTAGCTGAATGTCTTAGAATGACGTATTAAAGCTAGAAATGCAATGAAAATTTTAGGTGAAAAATGTTGATTTTAACTTAGGAAAATTTTGAGTGCTTATGATGTGGAAATTTGGAAATGTGTTGAGATGTTAGTAATGAGTTGTTGAATGATTGTATGATAAAAATATGAGATTGTAGGTGAAGTGGAATGGTTGAAAATGGAAAGAAATCCTTTGGGATTCCCTAGGGCATAATTCGGCCATTGTGGGAAAAATGAGTAATTGTGTTGGAAAAATAATTTGAATGGTGTAATGTGTAACTGAATGGTCTTTAGATGGGTTGTGTGATGGATTGATAGTGGAAGAATCAATGGAAATTAATAACTTGTGTTTAGGGACATAATGAACCTAGAGTAAGCTATTTTAAATCTCAAATTAACACTACTATGGCCGAAACATCAAGGAGGATGGGGAGGATTACGTGTTTTTCGCGTTTTGACGTAAATTGACGTATACTGATGGTTGTACGTGGTTGTATCTCCTGAACAGTGAATCAGTGGATTTCCCTTGGTCCTGGACCAAGTGGATTGAGGTAAGTGATTGAATCAATGCATGTATAATCAGTGGATTTCCCTTGGTTCTGCTGCGAAGCTAAGGGAAAGAACAAATTAAGGTAACCTCTTGGTACTGGGGCTTGTTCCCCTTTTATGTTCCACCATACCCGTTGAGGGTGATGGTAGGAAGTGTATATGAGTAGTGTAGAACAACATGAGCATGCATGTAGCATTATGAGGGTACTTATGTACCGAGTCTCTGGCCAGTAGACAGTTTTAGCATTCGGGCAGTTTCAGACTTCCACTGGATAGGTCTCCGAGAGGGAGTTCCAGTTGACCTAAGGTCGTGGTGTGTGATCCGGATAGGAGCACACTAGGAATGTCTCGGGTGTTATGGTTGGTTTGGGCATCATGGTTGTGGTTATTGGAACACACCTTGGATGATACCCGTAGGCTTATATATGCCCAGGGCGTGCGTGGTATGGGTAGCTACCATCCCGCATCGTCGTATTTTGTATCCCGATATTCCCCAGTTTCTCTAAATCCCTTGCTTTATCCCGTTTTGAAAGTGGTTATTTTATACTATTGATATGCATCGAAGTGAACCATTGGGCGGAGTTTTCTCCAGAACCTCTGGGTTACTGAGATATATTCATATATCTCACCCCGTCTCGGGGCATTTATAATGATATGGGGTAAAAAATATATAAAATAGAATCATATTTGATTTGAATTGATTTTCATGATAAAAATAAGTTAATTTTTTGAAAATTTATTTTTATTTATTTGCTTTAAATGCATTAAATGGGGATATAAAATAAAGAGGGAAAATAAGATTTTTTATATTTATAAAATTATAAGGCTATAATTGATATTATTATTAATCAAAATTAATTTAAATTTAAATGAGTAATTTATATATTTCGGTACATAATAATTTTAATTTATAATATGATAATAATATAAGATACAAGTTAAGAAAAAGGAAAAAAATGTATATATAAAATCACAAGAGATCTAAGTGATATATTTTTATAACCATAATAAGTGTAAGTGAAAATTTAAAACCATATAAGTATTAAATGATAAATTATTTAATCATAATAAATTTAAATAACAAGTTTAAAAATAGTGTAAATCAAATAATAAAGCATAAAATCACAATAATTTGTGTCTATTTTTATTTAAAATCACAATAAATTATTTAAAATAACAATAAAATCACAATAAATAATAAATTTTGGGCCCAGTTCTTGTTGCGTTGGTGGTAGTGTGTGCAGGGTTTAATAGTAGCCATAGCCACCCTTTATAACTAATACTCCTCTTTCGCGAGAGCCGAAAACCCTGTTCATCAGTACTACATACACATACACATACACATACACATACACATACACCACCATCGTTGTCTTCTCTTTCCCACTTTCACCGCATTTCCACTTTGCAATCAGAAATCGAAGCTTTTGTTTCTCAATATTCAAGAATGACGGAGAGTTTCTTGATCAAAACGGAAACTCTGAATCCACCAGGTTCCGCTCCCGGTGCCTCGACTGCGGCTTCCAAGAAGCACGACGGTTCCGAATTATCCGACTATGGCTTGGATCCGGAGCTCAGCTTCGGGATTACCTTTCGAAGAATAGTGAGTTTCTTCGTCACAATTTTTTTTTTTTTTTGCTTTCGTACGGCCTTAGAAACTCGGTCGGTGGTTCACGCGCCGCTTGAAAATTCGGGATGCAAATTAGATTACGCTTGATGATTTTGATATGGGCTTCTTTTTTTCTGTTTGTGTCCTTTCTACTCTTTTTCCCGGGTCATGCAGTTTTTTTTTCTTTTTTTATTATTATGGCAATTTTTGTGGTCTATTCTTTAAAGTGATTGATTTCACATTTATGTGAAGGATATCAACTTTTTCCCCCTCCACATTCAACTATTTGTATTCTTAATCCTCCGATTTTGTTTTGGTCTTGAATACAAATTTTGTTTTAAATGCAATCACAAAATCCCTTATATTGATCCCCCCTCTTCCCGAAATTTATTTCCTTATTCTGCTTGAGAGCTTTGGCATTTTTATTCTTTGGGTTTTACTATCTATAGGCTCTGTTACAGAAAGGGATGCTAATTATAATTTTCAGGGAGCTGGGTTGAAAAATCTTGGAAACACATGTTTTCTCAATTCGGTGTTGCAGTGTTTGACATATACGGAGCCACTAGCTGCATACCTGCAAAGTGGCAAGCATAAAAATTCCTGTGAGCAACTACCCACTTTTTCCATTTTTTTCATCCTCTACTGTGACACTATCCAGATTATGTTCATGGTGATATTTAATTTATTGTTCACTTTTTTCTTTGGTTTACTTGACGCTGTTAAATGAGCAAAGTTGAATGGGGTTATGTTTTCGTAATTTCTCCTTTTAGTTAGCAATGGTGCATATGTATGTGTGAAGAAAGTTTTTGTTATATTGATATTTTAATTATATTTTACGATAATTGTAGGCCACATTGCTGGGTTTTGTGCTCTGTGTGCAATACAGGATCACGTGAGTCGTGCACTGCAATCAACTGGGACAATATTATCACCAGCGGATCTTGTTAGGAATCTACGGTGTATCCTTATGTTTTGAGTTTGATTTATGAATGAGCAGTTAAGGTCCATTTTTTGTTCTCTTGTTGTTGTAGACATTTGATAAGAATTAGGCCACCTTTATAAAATATTCTTCTTCCTTTTCCTATCTTTCTGTGCTTTTAGTGCATGAAATCCTTTGTGCCAAGGTGCATGAATTCCTATCTTTCCTATCTTCACTTTCGCAATGTCCTTTTATTCGCTTGAATTTGTATTTCCTGACAAGAGATCAGGCATATCACGAAATTTCCGAACGGCAAGGCAGGAGGATGCACACGAGTATATGGTTAACTTACTTGAGTCGATGCATAAATGCTGCCTCCCTTCTGGAGTACCAAGTGAATCACCTGGTGCTTACGAAAAGAGTTTTGTTCATAAGATCTTTGGTGGTAGTCTCCGGAGTCAGGTAATTGTTTCTTGATTAGTGGTGGAATTTTTAAGAGTGATATCATTATTAATGGTGGTTCGAAAATGGTTCACTTGGCATCTAATAAAATATGAGAATCTATATAGAAATATAAAATCATTAATATGGCCTTCCCTGAACACCTTAAACTTTTTGGTTGAATTGGTTCTTTACATGGTATTAGAGCCTATGTGACTAAGTGGTAACGGGTTTGATCCTCACTGGCCCCATTCTATTAATAAATAATTAGAAATTGTGGAGTTCCTTAGCACAATTAGACGAGCCTTTGCATTGTTCACCCTTCAGGCGCAACAATTTTTTTGTGTGAGGAGACGTGTTAGAGAAATATTAAACCATTAATGTAGCATTCACGTAACAACTTACGCTTTTGTGTTGAATTAGTTCTTTACACTTTGATGTATGATTACTCTTTTACAACAACTCAAATAGTTTTTTGGTTGGTTTTCCCAGGTGAAATGCCAGCAGTGTTCTTATGGCTCCAACAAATTTGATCCATTCTTAGATTTAAGTCTTGATATATTCAAGGCAGATTCATTGGAAAAAGCACTTTCAAATTTCACTGCTGCAGAATGGTTGGATGGTGGGGAGAGGCAATACCATTGTAAACGATGCAAGCAGAAAGTTAGAGCTCTCAAGCAGCTTACAATTCATAAGGCACCATATGTGTTAACAATTCATCTTAAGCGGTTCCATGCACCCGATCCTGGGCAAAAGATTAAAAAGAATGTTCAGTTTGGTTGTGAGCTGAACTTAAAACCTTTTGTTAGTGGCTCATATGTAAGCAATGTTCTTTTTTAAGTTATATATTATCTCACTTTCTGTGCAAATATCTCTTTGTTGTTCTTCCAAAACTTGTGTTGGATAAGATGGAAAAATCATGTCCCTAATACTTGTTTTGCCAGTGGAAGGATTACTATGTTTAAAAGGACAAGCTTAGTAGATTTTTCACAGTTTTTTGTTTCAAAATATTTGCTATGCTGTTTGACTGCCTTCTATTTGTGTCTGTAACTTATAATATGGTTATGTTACACTTCTTACTTTCAACTTTCTTCTGTTTAGCAGGATGGGGATGTGAAGTACTCTCTTTATGGGGTTCTGGTTCATTCTGGTTCCAGCACTCATTCTGGCCACTATTATTGCTATGTTCGCACTTCGAATAACATGTGGTATACCTTGGATGACAGCCAGGTAATGAAAATATGCCTATCTAATTCTCTTTTTCTAGTGCTATGGTTTTTGCAATTCTTGGCAATGTACTGAGAAAGTGAGAAGTAGTCAGTGTCTCTAGAGACGGGGGAACAAGAAAAAAGAGTAAATATTACATTGTAGAATAGCATTTCGTTTTTTCGAACTCTAGTTAGTCTATTCATAATGGTTACCTCTTTGGAATTTGACATTATTGTTGCGTAAATGTTTGTTTGTTTTTGGTGATTGGGTGTTGTCTTCCCTTGCAACTCTGAGATACCTCCAAATTCTTGGCTGAGTTTGGTTTTTTGTTTGTAGAACTGGACAAGTACTGCTGTTTTTATGCATAGAAGTCTGATGAATTATATCAACATCAACAACACCTTTATCCACACAAAAAAACTTGTGAATTTTTCTATTGATGAATTATATGCTATGAAAATAAACTACATAACTTGTGAATTATTGTATTGATGACTGTTTTTTGGAGGAACACTATCATGAAGCCACACTAGGGTGCCCTATTCTTGCCTCATATAAGTCACTCATCATTTTAACCCAATTTTCTCTGTTGCAACAGGTGAGTCATGTCAGCGAGCGTGAAGTTTTAAATCAGCAAGCTTACATGTTGTTTTATGTTCGTGATAGAAAAAGTATTATTCCAAGGAAGCCTGTTGACATTGTTAAGAAGGATAATATGAAGGCAAATGTGAATGGAAATAGAGATTCTTCAACTTCAAACCACATATTGATTGAAGTTCCAAATGGTATAGTGGAAAATAAACTCTGTGGGGAACCTTCTATGACTGCTGAAGCTGAGAAAAATATGTCCAATGTTGATTCATCAAGGGTTTCCTTTCTGAAGGATGCTCTGGTTCAGAAAAAAATAGTGTCATATTAGCTGAAAACTTGATGCAAGGTAAAATACCTGTAGCGGAACTTTCTCCCAAGGCCCTGCAGCCAGTGGACTCACCAGAAGGACTCTCTGCTACTAAACCAGAACTTGAATGCATGTCATCATTAGATCACTCCAAAAAAGACTATAGTGTCCCTAGTAATCTACAAAGTTCTGTTGCACCATCTGGATGCAAAATTGATATGTCCATAGGAGATGCTGTCCACAGTAGAAAACTTGTGTCCTACAAGGATATGGTCCTTCAACTCAACGGGGATAATACATTGGGAGACAGTGAGGTAGTAGATGATATGGAAGAGGAACAGTACGGGCTACTGGAGGAGGAGCTTCCTATACACCAAGAGAACCCTTTGTGTCCAGTGTACCATTTATCTAAGAGCCAGCACATTGAGGACTGCAAAAAGTGGAGGAAAGCTTTGATCATAAAACTCTTAGGAAAATGATTAAATAATCGATTCCTTATGACCAGGCTTCTAAAGATCTGGAATCTTTCAGGTACCTTTGAAGTGATTGATCTGGATAATGGATATATCCTTATTAACTTTAAGGATGACAAGGACTACCAGCATGTACTTCAAGAGGGTCCTTGGATTGTTATGGAACATTATGTAGTGGTTCAACGTTGGAGACCAATGTTTGATCCCTATGATGAGCAAGTCAAGAGGATGGCAGTTTGGGTAAGGATTCCAGGATTACCAATAGAGCTCTACCCTTCCTTTCACTTGTGGAAAATAGGAAATCTCCTTGGCAAGACAATAAAGGTGGATAAGAACTCTTTGCGCAAGTCAGACAGCGGAGGAGGAGAATACACGGAAAAAGCTAAGTATGCTCGCATCTGCATTGAGGTGGATTTGAGGAAGAGTTTCATATCTGTTGGACGTTTAGCAAGTGCACTAATCGTACAAGTAATAAAATGATGAGTAAAGATCGTTCCCACGAGGAATTGTGTTCAAACACCAATATACCATAGAAAACTAATTTGAATCAAATAAAAGTTTGTAAAAATCATGAATAATTTGTCACCAGAAAATTGATTGTAAGTAATTTGACACAAAGTAAATGTGGATTAGGAATTAATAAAACAACAAGTAGTCAGAAAACAACTTTCCTCCACAATAACCTATGTAAAAAAAACTGATCATATGATGAATTCCTTTCCATGTGATGTTAATCAACCTTTTACTTATCATCAAAATGTAATCCCTTACTACCTTGATGGATACATTAATCAGAAACCCCAATCCCTTGGTGATCTCTTTCTTAATACATGCATGAAATACTAAAGTTTTAAGATTACATCAGAACTCTAGCATCAATCCCTTGAGTACTAGAATTCTGATGTTGAGATTATCAAATACAGAAGTCATATAAACATCCCTGTTCTATATTACTTCCTTGATAAAAATAATTAAATCAGAAAATCTCAAATCAACACATGGAAAATACTTCATCATATTAATCAAATCAACATAGTATTATTATGGAGTTCTATTGCATTCAGACTACAAAGACTCTACTCAGACATGACTAAGGAATAAATAAGAGAAGAAGAAACAAACTTCATTTCCATGTTGAAAGTCTTCAATCTCCAAACTATTACAAGGAAATACTAATACAAAAACTAAGAGAATTTAGAGAGAAGTCAGACTAAGTTTAAGAGAGAGAGAGAGTTCAGATCCCTCAGATCCAGATTTCTTCTAAGTGTCAAGGCTTTGCCTTATATAGTGTTACAATTAAAAATAGAAAACTGATGTGGGCGCTAAAACGTCCATAGGTGACCGTTTTAGCGTCCATGCTTTACGTATGCTCAACTGCTTTTAACTGATTCCAACGCTAAAACGTTAAAGAATGACCGTTTTAGCGTCCAAACTTGGTGAATGCTCAACTAACTTTAACTGACTCCAACGCTAAAACTCTTGATTTGGACGTTTTAGCGGTGAAGACCAGAATCTTTTTCCACTTTAGGGCGCTAAAACACTTATTGCATGACGTTTTAGCGCCCAAGACCAGCAATTTTCCATCTTCTTAGTGCAGCAGCACGCTAAAACGCTCTGTGTGGGCATTTTAGCGCTCATCACCAGCAAGTTTTGGCCTCTTCATGTAGCAGGGAGCTAAAACGCTCAGTGTGGACGTTTTAGCGCTCAACACTTAGGCAATTTTTCTTCTTTTGAGCTCCAGAATCTTCTTCCTTCTCCAGTTGTCTTTCAAGCTTTCTTTTCCTACAAGAATCATACAAATTTCCAATAAAGCTCTTGAACTTGTAATTGAGGACATCTTAGGACATTAACCTTGTTTTTCATCATTTAATCACACAATTTGATCCTAATTCCTACTAAAAACCATGATGAACTAAGGGTTCATCACAATTCCCAGATTTGAATATTGCTGTCCTCAGCAATAACTTTAAAGACAGAGAAAGACTTGAGATTATTTACACATGAAATTTATGAGGTTGGATTAAAATATGACAGATCAACTTTCCAAGATACAATCTAACAACCCAACAATCTATCTTTTACTATGACTTGCTTAACCTTATCACAGTGACTTTCAACAGATCAATAAGATGAAATGCAGAGACCTTCAACACAAAACACCCCCTCACTTGGAACTTCTCAAAATTTGTGAGAATAAACTCTCTTGCACTCTAGTGTCTAAGGGTGTACTCATCACTCAATCTCCACTGCACTCGAACTACTATAAGCTTGCCCATCTTCTCACTTTCCATAGTGACAGTGATTCATAAGCAGAACAAAAGAGGCTTTGGTGGTATGACTTGACTAGGAATAGGATTCTGTATAGAAGAGGGAAAAATGGCTTGGCACATAGTTGGCTAAAGGTAGGATTTGATGTTGGAGAAGGTTAGATAGATGAATCAGATTCAGATAAGAGGAGGATCACTATTGAATTTATCTATGTACTCCTTAATCCTTCTCATTCTCTTCTTCCTTTTCATTTACTCTTTTCACCAACTTTTCTACAACTTTTCTTTTTCTTGAACTTCCTTCCTCCTTTTCTTCCAAGTTTCAACACTTTGTGTTGTTTTGATTTCCCTTTTTCCTCATTTCCTTTTTCTTTTCCTTTTCCAAACCAAGCACTTTGTGCCTTTACTTCTTTTTTCTTTTTCATTATTCTTTTTCTCCAAATTTCCAACACTTAACACTTAATATTTTTGTTCATTGCAGAAACACCTTTCTCCAACAGAGCTTTCCTCCTTACCCTTTATCTGAACACATAATCTGAAAATTTAGGATCTGGAATAAGTGCAGGGCTCTTAGTTTTATCACAAAAAGTTTGGCTTAAGGCTTCCATACAATAGGAAAATTTGGTTCAAAAGAAAAATGCCTCAATGAACTCTACTTTACAAACCATGAACTATTTCAAGTTAGAAACAGGGCAAGTTCTAGAGTTACTCATACAGTGAAATTCTCTCTGAACAAAAATTTTCTGTATAGGCTCTATGTCTCACAGTTCAGAGTGCATGCTTGAATTCCTCTATATACATCAAACTGATCTCTCTACTCCTCACATAGCATGAGTATTGCAAACATATCATTTAGTACACATGCAAAGATTTCAAATTGCATCAAAATTTTTTGATCAATCATGTAAAACTTTGATCATCCTATCCTCATAAAATTCACATAATCTCAACTCTAAATCCAACCTTTGTACATATACAACACTACCTAAACTACCTAAAACTACATTCACAAGAATTTAAAAGAAAGGATTGAGATGTTTCCCTGTTTGTGGCTCATCAACTGTGTGTCATCATCAACTGTGTGATACCACCATAATCATGTCATTCATTCACACCTCATTCCCAGATTTAAACGTTGTTGTCCCCAGCAACTAATTTAAATCTAAAAAGCAGTTGACAAATTCTGAAACACATTCACATATCAACAAATAGCATCAGTACTATTTCAAAAGTGCATCATTCAAACAGAGAATCTCAATGTACTAACAAATGTACAAAATTAAAATAATACCACAGGTAGCTAAAAGTATCCAAAATAAAACCATAAAAACAGAAAATGTATAAAACAAAATGAGGAGTCTAGTCAGTAGACTCTTCATCATCACTAAACACTAAATATGAGCCTGGATCAGCAGTAGGCAAGGGGTTGTACTCAGGATCAATACCCCTGTCCTCATCCATAGCACCAGTATCAGCAGCAGCAGCAGTGGTCTCTGTGGTAGTAGCATCAACACCAGGCTGTCTCTCTGAAGTGTGTGCAGCATGGGAAGATGTAGCACCAACAGCAGGCGCAGCTCCATCCACATTATCAGCATAGCGAGTCCGGGCCATTGCCTCAAAGGCTTCCTCCTCATCAGAATGAGGGTATACAGTAGGCTGGTAATCAATAACATCTAAGCCCTGAGCCTCACATATAGATTTCAACATCGTCACCATATATGTCTGAAATGAGTGCTGGCTGGACTGCATAAACCGGAGACGCCTGCGTAAATGTCTCATACGGAAGTCAGTGTTCACCGTCCATTGCTCCCCTGACCTTAGCCTCTCTTCTAATTCATCATCACTCTGAGTTGTAGATTTCCTACCAGGAGTCAATCTTGTGACCTCCCCTCCTCCTATCTTCAATTGCTTTGTTATCATTGCAGCATCAATTGTAGGGTGCAATTTAGTTGGTGCCCCATTATCAGTAACATCTACACCAGCTTTCTGACAAAGCAACTGAATCAAGGAACAGTGACCCAAAGCAGCAGAGTCACTGTCAGAGTGAGCCATATCATAAATGTTGTCCTGAAGAAGAATAGGAAATTCCACCTTCGCCTTTGTCATGATAGTGTGAATCAGAACAGCTCTCTTCAGGATGACCTCTGCCTAGTTGGAAGAAGGCATGACATTTGAGATTACAAAGTGAAACCAGACTCTAGCATCACCATTTAAATGCCGCAACCAAATCAACTTAGGAGCAACCTTATCCTTGGTTAACTCCCAAGTTTCACCAGGTTTGGCTATAGTCTGCAAAATAGGCTCAGCTGTCCCCATCTTGGTCCAGGTTTCAAAGTTTGGGTCACTCCTCCTTGGTGGAATTTCAATATTCTGCCAGTTCTTCCTGAACTCACAACTGGCATTATTGATATAGTCACAAAACCTTATCTTCAGCAGTTTTTGGATGGTGTGAGCATCATACTTCACTTTCTTTCCCCCTCACCCAGCTAGTGAAGGTCCTCTGGCCTCCTTGATCTCCATTAAACGCATTAGCAAAGAATTCCCTTGCTATGTTAGGGCTGCTATCACCCAATATCCTTCCAAAGGTTGCCCAATCCCTGGTCTTCAGCTGAGACTGAAATTGAGGATATTCATCCTTTTCTAGAACAAACTTTCTTTCTCTCAAAAATGGCCTCTTGGAAGTCTTGTCAGTATGACGTTTCTCATGTTCCTCACTTTTCCAAAAGTGAGCATGAAACCGTGGGGTAGGCTCAGCCTCAGTATCTCCTCCTTGATTCACTCGGGCTTTCTTCTTATACCTTTTCTTCCCCTATGTAGAGGGAGCTGGTTGAGAAGGAGAAGACATTGTGCCTACACAACAAGAGAAAATCAGTCCAAATGTCAAACAATTACATATCATGAATCCAATTCCACAATTCCCAGATTTAGAACTCTTGTAGTGGGGAATTTGGATCAAAACATGTATGAATTAAAACCCCACATTGCATAATGTAGACCCTCAATTTTGTATGAAACAGGGCCTGGGCGCTAAAACGGTCACACTGACCGTTTTAGCGTCTTGGCCTTAAACGTGTGTAAAAACTGGACGGGCGCTAAAACGTTGAAACCAAACGTTTTAGCGCCAGGCCAATTTTTGGGTCAGGCTTTTCCACGAACACCTTGTGTGTGTGTGTACTGGGTGTTGTGTCAAAACAATTTGGAACCAACATGTGTTGGATTTGTTATCTCAGCCCCAAACTATCAGTCAAAAGCAATAGATAAGTAGAATAATAC